>NC_085036.1:11629896-11667181 GCF_963692335.1 Osmerus eperlanus
GTTTTGCTGTCTGGCTGCTGTTTGTGAACACCTCTTCTGTGCTCCGAGGTTTCCATCCCTCTGCCAGGTCACTCCTCCTGCACACAGACACAAGACACTTTTAGCCTGGAGAGGAAACTATGTGGTGTAAGCAGAGACCAGGCAGAGAGTCTGTGCTGAGGGCCTGGGGGGTGCTCTGTGTTACCCCTGGTGATGGAAGTGAGGAGCAGGGGGGGTGGGGAGTGGCAGGAAGAGTGGAGGAGGGAGGAGGAGGTGGAAGAGCGGAGGAAGAGGGGGGAGGAGAGGGGTAGAAGGAAGAGGAAGACGGAGGAGGAAGAGGGGGGGAGGAGAGGGGTAGAAGGAAGAGGAAGACGGAGGAGGAAGACGGGACAATGAGGGGAGGAGGGGACAATGAGGGGAGGAGGGGGAGGAGAGCCTCCCAGCCTCTCCATGTGTGGGTGTCCCAGCTTTGTCTTCACCATCGGCACTGCAGAGAAATGAAAGCCAATTACATGGAGCTTTACTGCCGGGTCCAGGGACTTTCAACACAGGCCTTGATTGCTTTGGAATATCACATTAGAGCAGTACCGTGCTCTCGCTATGCATGTCTGTCTGGAACCACAGAAGTACAGGAACCAAACAGTTCTATAGACCTGTTATTACGTGGTTCGGTATGTCATGGAGTGGACATGATAGATTCATGTTGACCACAGGAAGAGAAGGAGACTGGATCTGCTTCAACTGTGCAGAGTCCAACCCAGGAGAAGAGAAAAAATGTATTTATTGCCACATGTATTTACACATACAAGGAATTTGCTTTGGTGATTAACAACAAACATTTACATTTTATTTATATACTTGTATCCAAAGCGATACACTGAAAAAAAGAGTGCATGTAGAAAGTAGAGCATAAAATCTAAGGGTCTGATAAGTACGTCGTTCTAACAGTATTTCATTTGTAAAAGTATGTTCCTGTTTTTCCTCTGGAGCTAGTTCCGTGAACTTACACGATATGTAACTTCAAAAGTCATGAATTTTCCACAAGTCACTTAATGTGCCTGCAGGCAACACAAGACCTATCTTGTTGTCTCTGTTATTGTTGGAAGTTGAGGATGTGTGTATGATGTCAGGAGGCCCCTTTAAGAGGTGAAGGGATACGATCCATGGTGATGAGGAGGTTGGGGTTTGTAGAGATGGAGGGATACAGTGTGTGGTGATGGTGCTGCATGTCCCTTATAGCTCTATGTATTTATGTTATTGTTACTCCTCTCAATTATTCATTGGTGATTCCAAGTCAATTCCCAGTCTGTTTCATAAATATGTAAATGGTTCTAAATAATTAAATCAATCTTTTCATGAAATGTTTAAAATGATTTTGTCTTAGAACATGCTTTGAACCATTTGCTATATTGACTAATCTCTCTTCCTCTCTCTCTCTTTCCCGTCTCTCTACCTATTTCTCTTTATTTCTCTCTTTCACTTGGTCTCCCCCCCTCCCTCCCCCTCTCCACCCTCTCTCTCCCCCCACTCCCTCCTCTCTCCTCTCTCTCTCCCCCCTCCCCCTCTCTCTCCCTCCTCTCTCCCCCCTCCCCCTCTCTCTCCCCCCTCTCTCTCCCCCTCCCCCTCTCTCTCCCCCCTCTCTCTCCCTCCTCCCTCTCTCCCCCTCTCTCCCCCCTCTCTCTCTCCCTCCTCTCTCCCTCCTCTCTCTCCCTCCTCTCTCCCCCCTCTCTCTCTCCCTCCTCTCTCCCTCCTCTCTCTCCCTCCTCTCTCTCCCCCTCTCTCTCCCTCCTCTCTCTCCCTCCTCTCTCTCCCTCCTCTCTCCCTCCTCTCTCTCCCCCTCTCTCCCTCCTCTCTCTCCCCCTCTCTCTCCCTCCTCTCTCTCCCCCCTCTCTCTCCAGCTCTGTTGATAGGGTCGGGGTGTGCCCTGTACCCTCTGGGCTGGGACAGTGAGGAGGTCCGTCAGACGTGCAGCAACAGCTCCAACCAGTTTGAGCTGGGTAAGGTCATGTCGTAACTGGATATTGGTATGTCTTTTCATGTAAAGTAGTCATATAACCATATCTTGTTGGTTTGTGTGTATGTGTTTGTGTGTGTGTATGCGTTTTTTTGGTGTGGGTATGGTTGGTGTGCGTGCATGTGTGTGGTTCGGTTTGCGTGCCTGTGTGTGTATGTATATCTGTGTGTGTTTGTGTGGTTTGGGGTGTGTGTGTGAGCCTGTGTGTGTGCCTGTGTGTGTGTATGCCTGTGTGTGTGTGTGTGTGTCCAGGTTCCTGTGAGATCGGCTGGGCCTTCTACTGCACGGGTGCTGGGGCTGCGGCGGCCATGTTGTTGTGTACCTGGCTGGCCTGCTTCGCTGGCCGGAAACAGAAACAGTACCCCTACTGACTCTGAGCTGGGTGAGATCACACCTCCACTGGATAACAGCTCTGTCTGCTGACACGTGCACGAGTCACATGACCGTGTCTTGTTTGTGTGTGTGTGGTTTCGTGTGTGTTCATGTGGTTATGTGTGTGCTTTTTTCGTGCGTGTATGTTTAGTGCGTTTGTGTGGTTTCGTATGTGTGCGTACGGGGTCCTGTGTGCGTGCCTGTGTGTGCGTGTGTGTGTGTTTCTGTGTGTCTGTGTGTGTGTGTGGCAGGAAGCTGTACCTCTACAGAGGGCCGGCCAGGATGCACCATGCCGGCCAGCAGGACCATCAGGCGCATGTCATCGTCCGCCAGGCTGGAGGCCGGACGCCCACTGACACCACAGACTCCATCCACAGCCAGCAAACCCACAGCTATGCATCCACTAGACACGCCCCTGGGTCCCGCCCAGCACGGAACAGCTGGTCCCACTCCAGGGGATTCAGTACACCACAGTTATCAACGGCAGCAAGAGCCATATAAATAGTGCCGCCCCTTCCTCTCCCCTGCCTGTGCTGCCTCTCTATCGTGATCCCAGTGTTTGCAGAGTCGATGGGGAGGAGAATCGATCCACCTCCAATGTTACTTTTGTTCGTACGTGTTTTATATCTTAATATTTAATTCAATTATATCTCCCCTTTTTTTTGGTATTGCCTTAAATATTTAAACCTTTGCTGGTAACTTGCAATAACTTACGTCTCAACATTGTCACTATGAATATTACAGCACACAAAGTTATATCACAGGTACTATAAGGCCATAGTATATATGTTTATTGTAGGTATTATTGTGTTTGATTATGTACATTGTATTATAGTAGCATTGTGGAAGAAACTTTTGTACTAAATATATTGTAAATAGTGTTTCATTAAGTCTTAATAAATCTATGAAGTGTGTACCTGAGGTATGTTTTCATGAAACAAGAAAACGTGTGTTAGATACAGGCTGTGTGTGTGTGTGTTTGTGTGTGTGTGTGTGTGTGTGTGTGTGTGTGTGTGTGTGTGTGTGTGTGTGTGTGTGTGTGTGTGTGTGTGTGTGTGTGTGTGTGTGTGTGTGTGTAGAAGAGAGACACTAGAGAGTAGAAGATCTGGTCCTAATGAGGGCATGATTGTCTTATTATGTATGCAACATGAGTAGAGGTATGATTAACCAGCAGAGATGACCTATATAACAGCACGTAACTCCAAATAATCACACATTCAGCACTTTCTCCCATGAATAAGATCCAGAATTAACAAGATATGGAGGAGAATATGAATCAGGTTTTTGAGAAACCTTACTTAAACCTTCGTTAAAAGCTTGGTTAAAACTTTAAAAACGTTAACACTTTTTTATAACGTTTACCTTTTATGAGGAAGGATTCTGAGTGCGAGTTCATGCCCGTGGACTTTTTAAACCTGTGACCACCATCTAGTCATTCTTTATTCTCTTAGAATACTCTCATATGATCCTGTTATTCCTGTATCCAACAGAGAAATGTGCTACTTTATGTCATGATATATAATTTTCAGTGGATACACAGCTGTTGTTAAAGTAAGGTGTGTAAGTTCAGTGTGATTGGGTGATAGTGCACCTTCTGCTGGGGAAAGTGGAAAACAGCTTCAAATAAAGAAGCTGTGCCACAGTGCCCTCCAGTGGTGTAAAGTTAGACCTACAGTCTGTTTCATATATCTTTTTTCATACATATCTTTTACATATAAATACACACTGTCAACATCAAGGTACAAGACAAGTTCTCCATCTTAATACTGTGCCTTTATTAAATCTCTGTAGAGTTTTATACACTTTCCCACCGTGACAAGGAAATAAAAACAAGCTTTTTCTTTCGCAACATAAAATGTCAAACATCACATTCACAAATGACACTTCCATACAGTACAGACTGCTATGGTCTGATTGTATCGGGAAACACAGCAGCTGATGTGATCAGAATGAATGAGAAGGAGAAATGTGTTCCTCTTCAGGAAATAAAGCTAGCACCAATTGGCTACTTCTCCCTACTGGCGATATTGAGCAAGGCTCAATATCTACCCATATATAGTACAACAGTACAACACAATGTCTGAAAATACAACAAAATATCACAAAACACAAATGTGACCATACATTTTGTGTGCATCACAAAGGCCTAGTGCAGAAGCGAGGGGAAGCCACGGACAGAGAAGCAGCATCGTCAGCCAGTAAAGGCTTCTAAAGAGCAGAAAGCAGGCAGCGCTGTAGAAGCCAGGAGGCCCAAGCATGTGCAAAGTCCAAGGTCTGACTGGAGCACTGACCCTCCTCTCTTCCTGCCAGAGTTCAGGACCAAGCTCCACCTCAGACTCCCCAACAGCAGTCAGAAAGCTTTTAACCCTCAAGTTATTAGAGATGATAGTACATTTAGTATCAAAGAAAATGACTCCAAAGTTAAAGGAAGATCTTGGATGTGGAATGCTAATCGTGTTAGGCTGTTCTGTTAGAAACACAGGCGTGTCAAGCTCTAGACTCTGGAGGGCACCAGCACAGGCAACAGAAACCCAGCAGTAGGACCACTTCATTTGTTTTTTTTGAAAATACTTTACAAAACTTTTAATAGAATACGTGTTGCCTATGGAATAATTATGATATGAAATCGAACACACCCACGAAAGAGAACATGAAATATCAATATGACATATATTGTTTTAACTGTCGCTACACAATTACTGATGATGTGCTATGTAAGCCGGAGTGGCTGATAACTAATGGCCATGCTAACTGGCTACTGATATTGATTAAACATCAACGAGATTATGCATTTATCAACTTTAACATTGTCCTGATACACTTCTGTCATGCTCTGTGAGGTGCGGTGCAAATACAACATAATACAATAACCTATAAAAGCACCAGATGGTTTTATGGGGCTTGGTTGAGGGATTTTATTGTAAAACATAGATAACAGAGGAAGGGCGTATAGCGACCTAGAGGGCCTGACTTCACCGTCTCCAATGATCTCTAACGATCCTTAATGATTCAGAACCAAATTATCTGTGTCATTTCCGTTTGGAGACGTGAGGCTTTGTGTATTACTGATGGGAAAGGACTCTTCCTGTCAGTTCCCACTAACCGTGGCAGTCCGCCAAGAGCCCACTCCCCTTAAGTTGTGTCAGAAAGTGGGCCTCACCCCCTTCCATCCCCTCATGACACTGACCAGTAAGAGGAAGCTCTCAGCCTCGGCTCAGGAATTCTACCTTGAATGTGATGGAGACGGGCGGAAAGACAGAAAGATCTCTCTCTCTCTCTTGCCCTTGTTTGTGTTACACTGATGCCCTCGTGACCATGCGTTCTTCCATGTCTGCAGACTACGTGAAGCGCTGTGTGATAATATAAAAAAATCTCTTCAAAAAACATCTCATTGATTGGGCTTTCTAAACAGAAACAGATCGTCACGGAGACAAAAGCCCCACGGCTACAGGAAGTGACATCACCAGTGCCAGCAGCCAAGGCCCGAAGGGGAGGATCATGTTGACGCCAGAGCAGATATAAATATTTCCTAGGAAGACGGAAACAGAACATCAGGGTCTAACTCTTAGATATTGATACAAGACACATGACTGTGCACATATGACATTCCTGTAGCCTTCACACAGAGATGTTCAAAAGATGAAACGCACTCAGAAAATGTAGATCGGTAGGTAGACGGACACACAGAGAGATCATATATGGACATAGAGATATATACACTAGATCACAGATAGATCATATATTCATCCCCTTAGGGAAAGTACCCTTACATCAGTGTATGACTCATATGTAGTTTGTGTTCAAATGTACACCAGCAATTCCCACAGCAGAAGAAGACAAACAGGAAGCCTTACTCGGGTGCACGCCCATGCTGTTCTCCTTCCACACGCTGCCCTGGTACACCCTGCAGGTGTAGGTGTAGGGCTTCTCGTCCGCCATAGGGGCCCAGGTGAGGCGGCAGAGCGTGGGGGTGACCAGGCTGACGTTGGCCCTCCGCCGGTTGTCGGAGGAGACCTGGGCCACAGCGTTGGGGTACGTGGTGCCCACCAGACGGCTGTCCTGCTTGAACTCACAGTAGGGCCCCGGGAGCTGGTTGGTCGGGGGGAACTCGCAGTCCACCCGGATGTTGCGCTCCATGTAGGTGAGGCAGGGGTACATTTGGGGCCCGCGTGGGGTGTAGAAGAACCCTGAGGCTACTGAGACGAACACTGACACACACACACATACACAAGGAGACACGCACACACACTGATGAGTACTGTCAGAGACCTAAACCAACAACACGTGCATCTGTCATATGGAAAAGGGAAGGTAACAGAGGATAAGACGATATAGCGTTCAAAGATTGGCATAGTCTACTGTACCACGCTTAGGTTTGTAAAACTAAATAATGATATAGCGCACGGCAGGAAAGGTTCCTTTATAAGTTATTGTAAGGTGTATTTGTATTGCTTCATGCATCTCTTGTCGGTTACCTAAAAGCAGACCGGCTGTGGCGGAGAGGCGCGGCTCCATCTTGCCTGGCTTGTTTTTGGCCCAGTCAGCTTGAAAATGTTTTTGTCCCTTTGGATTTTTTTTACAATAATCAGACAGAATTGTTGCTAGGCATGCAATGTCATTCACGTAGTTTCACAATGCATCAGGCCTATACAAATGAATATGCAGAAATGCTTAAGGCCTAACACAATTTTTTTTACAATAGTTATCAATTAGCCTACGGTATATTACAGAAAGGCTAAAACAGTGTTAAGAAACTGGACAAATAAGGCTAAGGTCACATGCAAGAAACATGTCAAGACTGTCTTTCTTTCAAAGAATAAACGTAAAATTCGTATTTCTATGCCACATGACAGGAGGTAACATCGCCCCATCCTATGTCTCCCGGCAAACGGGGCCTAACCCCCTGTTTAGGCGGTTTGACCGACTACGCCCCGAGTCTGCAGTCTATCCTTATTAACACTGCACCAATACGGATTCCGCATTTTACCAGCACATGTCGGGATCAAAGAAAAAAAGAACGATGGCATTTACAATTCGGCTGTAACCTACAAGGTGCAGTAGAAAATTGACTACCTCGTACAATGTAACAAATACATAAATGTAAATCAATCCTTTGCCTTTGACTGATCCGAACATTACCGATTACCAAATGAAACGTCTTGATTTCACCCACCTGGAAAAAGTTGAAACTGATTTCACCCTCTGCTGTTTAAGACCAAAGCAGCGACTGCGACTGTCTCACCGTGGGCTACTGTAGATGAGACTGGCGCGTGCCGACAGATTCGGTTTAATTGAATCAATTTTAAGGTTATCCACACTCCACGAGACCAGCGTCTGTGACAACACATGGAACTGTCCTCAGTCGGCGTGGTGCTGAAATGCCGGTTAGTGAACCTCCCACATGAGAGTTTTATATGAAACCACCTATGTAATCTGATATCGGTGTACCAGCACGGAGAAAGCCCATTGACCGATTTGTTAGGGCAGATTCATAATAGGCCTGTAATGTTGGACATTGCGCTACAATTCAGCCTGGAGGGAAACAGGCAATCCTGACATTAGGATTTGAAAGTGTAGTCTATTTCTAATCTGCAATCTCATTTTGTTGGTTAACTCTGTGCGTATCTCAATTATAATAGCAGATATTGCATCTGTCACCCCTCCCCCTTCAACAAATCATCACAATAATGCAATGTAATAATAATCATATTTAACTTAGCAGACAGGGTAATTTGACCCTGTGATTTTCATCTGCTGTCAAACCCTGTACCACTGACATATGCTCATACCAGTGCATTTATTATGCCTTGAAGACCACTAAGTACGATATTATATTAGCTGGTTATGAATGTAAAGCTTGAGCTCATCATTGTCTGACTGCTTTGTGCTTTGGTCCCACTGACAGTATCCAATAAAGGTAGCCTATTTATTTTTGGCCGCATTCTTTTTTTTTTATATCATAAACGCCCTGTCCTATCTGTGATTTTGTAATTGGTTGACTTACTACAAATAATAATATGATTGCATAATTAATATGATGTAGCGTAGCCCAGAGCCATAAAAAGGGAAGGGTTAGTCTGTTAGTCTTTTTCTATGGCTCTGCTGGCCCATATGATGCATGGATAGGCCTATAAATCGTAAATTAGCGTCATCTACTGGTAGGCTACATAAGTGAATTTTAAACGTCGCTGAAAAATGACGTCGGCTTGCGCACTGCACATGCGCTAATGATCTCCGCTAATTATGGATGGATGGACTCGGTTGTCAAAATTTCTAGTGAGGCGTTATTATGTTTTGGTGTGTTGGACCTATGACATTAATTACGTAAATATATAGCTTGCATGCAAATACGATGTAAGACTATGTAGCTAGCTAGCTATTTATAAATGATACCCAGCTAACCCCCAATCTGCAATAGATACCAACGTTCGCTTTGTTTACATACACAACGTACAGTACTGTAGTTACCAGTTTGAGATAGCTTGATAAATTATTAAGACAAGCGAAAGTGGGATTTTTGCTTTGTTGTAGTTAGATAGTAACATTTTCTACCACGTATTTAGCAACTGAATGTTATTTCACCAGTTATCCGAACAGTCTGTGAAAACGAGTAAGGTTTGCTAGCTAGCCATCTTAAACCCTACCCTAGCATCTGCGGTCCCAGGCGTTATAGCAAATTTGCGCTAAGCCATAGCTAGCGTGCTAGCTCACTTACTTATGTATCATCCTCTGATTGAATCAAAGCGAACTAGCAGAAATATTATTTTCATCGTTGCTAAACAGGGTAAAGTGTTGAAAACGAGACGCCAGTGCTGAGTTTCCGACGGACGAGGACGTTGGGGAGGCCAACATCAGTTATCCAGTCGACATGAAGGGGTGAGAAACGATTTAACAGATATAGCAAAGAGATAAATACAGAGAGAGAGATGTATTTTATTCATACCTAATATGTTACATTATTACCATACCCATTACATTATAGGATGTAGCTAGTATGTTTTTGGGGGAATCATTATTGATGGTCAAATGCTGAATTTAAATGGACCCATCAAGGGTCTAAGGTAACAAACCAACATCAAACCAACATACCTCTGCTACATATATAAATACATTCAAACCGCGTGCATAAATACTCTTGCAAGCCACTTGTCAGCTGG
Source organism: Osmerus eperlanus (assembly GCF_963692335.1). NCBI lineage: Eukaryota > Metazoa > Chordata > Actinopteri > Osmeriformes > Osmeridae > Osmerus > Osmerus eperlanus. Next base: position 11,639,419 of record NC_085036.1, read on the forward strand.
TGTTACCTGTGTAGGTTACGGCTGACATGTTTGTGTTGCAGGCATCAGAAGACGCTGGAAGATGATGATGAGGATGTTCCTGTCATCGAAGAGGGTAAGAACTCAACACTCGCAACAAAACCAACCTTTTCTTTTGGGGAATGTTTCATGCACGTGTTGCATCTGTGTGAATAATATAATTGTAGTATTATTATGATTTTTTTTACTATTCTTTTGATATGACTTCGGCCAAATTGATTCTACTTGTAATCGTTTTTTTCTAGGGCTCTGTCTATACTTAAATGACCTTTACTTGTGAGTTACTCTGTTTGTTATGGTGAATCGTTCTATTTATCCTGGTGGCAGCTTCTTGCTGTTGTCACAAATCAAATAAAAATGTATTTGTATAGCCCTTTTTACAAGCAATGTCACAGAGGGGTTCACATACACCCTCAACCAACCTAAACCCTCAAGGAAGACAAGGAAAAACTCCCAGAAAAACTCATTAGAGGAGAAAAAATGGAAGAGACAGACTGTTGATGACTGTTGATCACAGACTGTTGATGTAGCTGGCAGGAAACTGGTTAGACTGGCTCAGCAAGCGACTCAGCAAGCTGCTCAGCCATCTTGCTTCCCATATTTCAAGGTGCTGTTGCAACAGCGGACGATCCAACCGCCATCACCACCATCCAATCAGCCGCAACCTTCTCCTCGGACCAGCCAATCAAATACCTGTTCAAAACGGAGGGAGCCGGAGGGCAGGTAGGAGAGAGGGACCCTCCCCCAGGGCATGCAGGAGAGAGGTAGCCTATCCTACCTAAAAACAAAAGAAGAAGAAGGGAGATAAACAAGTAAAAAATGACAAGATTTTACGATACGGCTGTACTGACCTTTGATCTTTGACCTTGGTGGTTCAGGTGACCTACCGGGTGATCCAGGTGTCGGATGGACAGATGGAGGGACAGACGGATGGAGCCGCTGCTGTGAGCGTGGTCACGGGGTTCCCTGCCACCTCTCAGGCGGTGACACAGGTGCAACAGAATGATCACACGCACACACACGCACGCATACACACACGCACACGCATACACACGCATGTGCACACACACATTTACGCACACACATACGCACACACACACTCACACATGCATACACACACACACGCATACGCATACGCACACGCATACACACGCACGTGCACACACACATTTACGCACAGACATACACACGCACGCACTCACACGCATACACACACACACACACGCATACGCACACACACTTTGTGAGCGGTACAGTCTGTGTGTCTCATGTTCTCTTGTGTGTGTCAGGCTGTGTTCTCCCAGTCGGACGGGCTGGAGGGGGAAGCCTCGGAAACTCATTACTACTACCCAGCCACCATCACTGACGCTACGCAGGCTGCCATGGTGACCAACGTCCAGGCTGCCGACTCCATGCTCACTCAGAACGCGCCCGCCGGTGAGAGAACCAGGCTGTGACATCACAGTGCTACGTCATCACGCTGTACTGGAGCTTTTGGATCCACAGTCTCACGCTCTAATCTGCAACCTTCCCTCGATGTCTCCCCAGGTCAGCTGTATGTGATGATGTCACCCCAGGAAGTTCTGACCGGAGCGAACCAGAGGTCTGTAACACCCTGAAAACAATAATCCTCAATAATCAGTCTGTACACATAACACACATAAGAGGAGCAGGGGGTGATTTGAACGTGGAACCTCTTGAACCGCAGTCAAATGTTCTACCCCTGCGCTACACCAATCCTCACACATGACAGTAGAGTGACAGTTGTATGTTGTCATTGGACTGTCGTTTGAATTCCTTCCTCTCATGTCCTACAGCAAGTCAGAGACGCCCCGCACTTCAAGAGACGACAAAAGACGAGCCCAACACAATGAAGGTGAACGAGGTTCCATTGATGATGCAATGTGTGTGTGTTTGGTGTGTGTGTGTGTGTGTGGGGGGGGGAACGCTTCTGCTTCAGGTCTTGACCCCCTCCTCTCTTTCTCTCGCTCTCTCTCTGCCCCTAGTGGAACGCAGACGCAGAGATAAGATCAATAACTGGATCGTCCAGCTGTCTAAAACCATCCCAGACTGCACCCTGGACCCCACCAAGAACGGCCAGGTAAATGTGACGAGGAACCCTGCTTTCATTTAGAAATGATATGCTTATTTTTTTTATTTTTTTATCTGGTATGTTGGTTGTCTGTGAGTATTTTAGGATTTTCAGATTTTCCGTGGTTGTGTTGTGGTTCCTCATGGTTGTGCTGTGGTTCCCTTCCCAGAGCAAAGGGGGAATCCTTTCCAAGGCGTGTGACTACATCCAGGAGTTGCGTCAGGGCAACGCCCGGCTGGGGGACGAACTGGAAGCCCTGGACAGACTGAGGATGGACAACCAGCTACTGAGACAAGAGGTGCTCCCGTCTAGACAACATTCTTATGGGATGGGCATTGCTTCCCTTGAACAGACAGGACTTAACTCTAGAATTAGTGGAGGGATTTATTGCTTTGCGCATTCTGTAGTGTTTTGGCGCCGTCTTAACAAAGCTGGAATTATCCTGGCACAACTTCACAGGTTGATTTGTAACATTCTGCTTTTCTATGTCGCTTAGGTTGATGAGTGGAAAACAAAGAACCAGATGCTTCGGTCCCAGCTGCGCCAGCATGGCATCGCGGGGGCAAGCGTGGAACCACAGTGAGCACACCCCCGGGGTTAGGAGGACAGGGGGACCCATTTCAGCGCAACACTGTGGATGAAAAGCAGTTGGATCCAGATAGCTGATTCAGACAAATGTGAACTGTTGCTACCCTCAGAACCATGTCATTGTTGTTTTTATTCCACGCATCTTTATGGACACTTCCCCCAAACTCATGAACATTTTACACTAAGTGGAGACTGTAACACACAACAGGAGTGATATGTTTTACTTATCGCTTTTTATTTTCAGTGTATCAAACCACTCTCAGCCTTTTTTTCACAAACAAGGATTGAGTTTGAAGCTTTTTATGTTTCTGGAGAGGTGAAGCTCAGATGACGAGGAATCCGAGGCCATGTCTCAGAAGTTCCATGTCTCAGAAGTTCATGATAAATGAAAGTTGCAGGATCATTGTTAACTATCTTGGTTTCTTTCCATTTAGATTCAGTAGGATACATTTCCTGTTACAAAAGCATGAAAACATATTACTTCCCAACATCGGCTTTCATTTCTTTTGTGTTTGTGAAAGTTTTATTGCCGTTTTGCTATTAAATACATTTGAAATACGTTGTTAGTCTTTTTAATAACCATGAAAGAAGTGTATAAAGTCTCTGACTTTATGTATTTATTGCGAAATACCTTGACTAATACTCACATCAAGTTGACATTTTTTTTCAACTTCCCTATTTGAGGGAATTGGTTTGAAGAATAAGTACTCCCGGTTTCATGACAATAAAACCGGTTAGGTTACTTCTCCAATTGGTCAATTGGTATCTTCATAATTCCCTACGTCACCAAGGTAATGCAGTGCGAGTTTCGAGGCCAAGCAAGCCTACCACAGGTGTACACCTAATGCGGAAGGGCGGATGTTATCAAACCTGTTGCACTGTTCGTTTGTTTCATCTGCGTGTTTTTATCTACACTGCCACACTGCATTTGTAGCCAAGTTTAGTTTTGGGACTTTGTACACAACATTTTGAACTTTTTGTACTTTAAAGCGACGGGGGAGGACATGTTTGTCAGCAAACTGGTTTCGGTGTTTCTTGTCTTCAGTTTGTCAGGTGAGTTCACCTTTCGTCGAAGAAACAATATTGTACTTTTAAGTTTTTGTTGATTCTACACAGTCTGTTACCTGTTACCGTGACGCGTGTACATATACGTTTGTAAGCGTATTACCTTTTATAATATGTCATGAACTCGGGGTACCCCTCCACAAAGGACTTGTTTCTTTGTATAAAATATTATGAAGATGAAGTGTATCAACAAATTATTTTCTTCACTGTTTGTAGAAACGAATTGTCTGATACATTTTCAAACAAACGAGCATTCTTAACTAACCTGTAGTCATGGCTAATGCTTTGTCTAACCACTACCGTACTTAGGCCTTCTCTACCAAACAACCATAGGCAATTGGAGCGTTCATTCTCCAGAGCAGAAAGCTGTACTTTGACGATGTTTCCTTTTTTAAAGTCACCTTGAACACAAATTCAACAAAGTTATTGAGCTCCCTTATCTGCATGTTTCAGGTTAGTTTTCCTCCCCCCACCCCCGAAACTCGCACCGCAACCAGACAAACAAGGAAGTGTCCTCTGCTTTCGTTTAAAACCTTCTTGGTTCCATTGTTTTGGTCCAGGAACACCTCAACCACCACTACATTTGGGTTCATGCAGGATATTATCTGAGCGGATAATATACTGACCTGATTCCTGTGTAGTGCTATACCCGCTAGACCTCTAGGTATCTGAGTGGAGAAAGGAAGGCCCCATACATGAGGCACATTTACCAAAAATGTGATCGCTTTACAAGTGTGAAGACAAGCAAAACAAGACAACAGTAAAATATAAAGACAAAGTATTGAACAAAACAGACAAACGGAACATTATAAAGAAAAACTAACATATAAGTCTAATAGTGGAGGGGAGGGAGCAGGGGATGTTCAGGTGAAGGCGAGGTTGAAAATGTGGGTTTTGAGGGATTGTTTAAATAGTGCTCGTTGGGAGCCAGATGGATAGGGAGAGGGAGGTCATTCCAGAGGGAGGGTGCAGCAGCAGAGAAGGCCCTGTCACCCCAGGTCCAGTGCTTAGTCCTGATGGTTTTAAGAGTGTTTGCGCTGGCGGACCTGAGGCTCTCAAATATCTCTCAAAGATGTTGAAGGTTGGGATGTTTTATCCGGCGCAACATAAAAATTGTGCAAATAGAAAGTACATTGGACTAGAACATCTGTGTGGGATTAAGCTTCCTGTAGTGTAGTCTGCTTATCACTAGAGCACAAGAACTGTTTTTAAAGTGTGAGGTAAAAAGTCCTTCAGTCCATATTTCCAACTGCCTGTTAGTCAGCCGGCACAGTTCAACCTAGAGAGAAAACGGTGTCTCTCCACTCTTAAAAGACTTAGAGGGCAGATGCTCTCAGAGGGTTTGAGGAGTGGAGGATGATATGTTTCAGTGGTAGTTTAGAGCAGGTCATGTACCGGGGAACTGTTAAGAGGTGGAGGTCTTAAACTGTTGTGTGGCTTTATATGAGATATTAATTGCGTCCTTTTTGTCGAGTTCATTTTCTAATTGTTGTTTTATATCTCCACAGATGCAGCCTTCGATGTCACAACATCCACCCCAGATGTAAAGGTCAAAGAGAATGAGGGTATGTTTTACTCTGGAGTCAAGTATGCTCTGTGGCATTTGATATGGCTGCTTTGTCTAGTCATTGCCATGAATTAAATATGAAAGAAATAGGTTAGCGAATTGTTTTGAAAATGCTCCTGTCTCTTAGCTCCTAGCTACGGATGGTTCCTGTTCCTGATCATCTGTATTGTTTCCTAAAGGTGTTGATCTGACCTGTAGCAACACGGCAGACTTTGGGGCGGATGCCAGAGTGGAGTGGAAGTTTAAGAACAAAGGCTCCACAGCTTATGTGATCTTTGGTGGGAAACCGACCAGTACGTACAAACTCTGTTCTTGTGATGAAAAAAATGTCGCGTGTGGGCTAATTAAAAATTTCGGTGGATAACGTGACAATTTTTTTTTCTTTCTCTCTCCCGCCGGAATCGAATTAACTGTAATATGAACATGACTAAACAAGTTTAGGAGAGCTTTGGGGACAAAAAGGAAGCACTGACATTCCACAAAGATTCTGAAGAATATTGAATGAAACATTGTATATGTATTTGATCATGTATAAAATAATAATAAAAAAGTTGCTAAATGTTGTATTCCCACCTGAGCGAGTAAAACGGATACAAACAAACTAACATCGGCCAAACAAGTAGGACTGTCGGACCATAGAACTATAAAATACATTTTTCCAATGTTTTTGTCCTAACATAATGTTGTTTTCCCATAGTACCGTACGAAGGGAGAGTGACTAAATTCGATGGGAGAATCCGGTTCAGCAAAGTCACCCGTCAGGACACTGGGGAGTATAGCTGTGAGGTGTCTGGTAATAGCAAGTATGGAGAAGCCAAAATCCAGCTGACTGTTTTAGGTAAGGCCTTTTTAAAAGCATCACCCCTGCTCATCCTCATTTAATTATACCCCTCCCCCCGTACTTCACTTCAGATAAAAGCATTTGCTAAAGGAAATGTTTCCTTTATTATACAATGTAATTTATTGATTGCTGTGCTGTGAATCCTGCTGCGTGCGTTTTGTGTGGTGCTTCTCTGCAGTTCCCCCGTCGGTGCCCACGTGTCGTGTGCCCTCCTCCACCACCACTGGGGGCGCTGTGGTGCTGGCCTGCAGTGACCCTGACGCCTCGCCCCCCGCCACCTACAAGTGGTACAAAAACGGCACCCCACTCCCCGTGGATCCCAAGAAGTTCCCCGAGTTCAAGAACTTCACCTACTCGCTGAACCCTACCACAGGAAACCTGGTGAGGCACTCTTCACCTTCCTCATCCTCACCTTCCTCCTCACACCATCTTTTTTGTTCATTATGTTCTTTTGTCAACAGCAGCAAGGTGTGTGCGTGGTGGATAGAATGATGAATAGATGTAGATTTATTTATGAATGACTAAAATACTAATCGAAATGCTTTTCCTCGTGATCAATATAAACATCTTAACTTTACCCACAATCCTCCAGGAGTTTCCGTCAGTAGCTCTGGTGGATTCTGCAGACTACTACTGCGAGTCGTCCAACATGGCAGGGCCCTCTCAACGCTGCCTGGTTAGGAAGATGGAAGTTCGTAAGTCAGCGCTTTTACTTTTCCTGTTCGGAGTGTTGGGCAACAAACCTTATTTCTTGTTTTTCCATCATCTGAAAGTGTTGCTGAAAGGAACTTAACATTTGATCCAATGTATTTCGTGGTGTTACTCGGTCAGAATTTTGACTTGATATCATTACTGGCACAGTTAAAACCATGTATGTTGCTTTGGATAAGTGTCTTCTGAATGAATGAAGGGTTTTAAAGTTGAGGTGTGCTTCTTGTTCCATGTCAGTTCAAGTCTGTGTTGTGCTCTGTGATTCTATACAGTGATCCTATCAAGCTGGTTTATATGTAACCAGCCTGGCTGGAGTAATGTGTGACTGTTGTCCTGTCTCTGTTTAGGGGAGGTGAACACTGGAGGTATTGTTGCCGGGGTGATCGTGGCCCTCCTGGCGGTGGCCTTGCTGGTGTTTGGTCTCTGGTACGCCAATCGCAAAGGATACCTACCTAGTGAGTTCCCCCCCCCCCCCTCCCCCTCATGATCCAAACACTCAGTGTCTCCTCTCAGTAGACTTTCTGCACGGTCCCGTTCATGTCTAAATTGGCCGATTGAAAGATGGCTGCCTGACTCGTTTTTGTGTTCTCTCCCCCCCTCCCTCTCTCCTTACAGAGAAGAGCGAAAGGTAAGACGAGACCTCTTGTAGCTGGTGCATGCATGAGCTGATGGAGGGGCCTCTGGACCAAAGGGGTCTTGTTATACATGTTGGTTATGTGCACTAGTTGATGTCACTGACTCTGTCTGACTCTCTCTGATGTTCACAGCAAACCCAAACCCTCGGTGGTCTACCAGCCCACGTCAGAGTACGGCGATGAGGAGGATGTAAGTATCACTTCTCACATTTTTCAGGGTTTATTTACCTTTCCTTTGTCCATGTTTATATAGCAGGAAGTGAAAGCTCGCCACATGTTCTAATGAAAGTAGTTTAATGAGTGTGGGGAAAGAAAGTACACTAAATAATATTACTAGTCTTATCTCATTTGATCACTTGCCAATTCAATCTTGTACATTGCCATAGCTCAGTGGTTAGAGCACTTGACTGCATTTGGATAAAAACGTCTGATAAATATGAACATTATTAACATTGATAGCCAAAGTAGAAGGGTATAATATCTCTTATTTCTGCCTCAGGGTGGTGGTGGTGAGTTCAGACAGAAATCGTCCTTTGTGGTGTAGTCTGTCTGGTGCTGTTACATGTCAACGACGGACCCAGGACCACACTTTGTATAAGCCCACTGCCCTTTCTCTGATCAGATGGTGTCTAATTTAATCTTTAATAGTGTTTTATCTTAAAATGACCTGTATTAGCTTAAACGTGTTTTGATAGACCAAGATGTTTTCTTCTTAAATATTGCTGTTCTCTGACAAATTCAGAATAGCAGACATAAACCAGACTTTCTTCCATTTGTGAATACCTCAGATCTGTGTGATTTTGATCTTGTAAATGTGTGCTTCTTTTAAGTTCAATTGTGAAATGGTTTGTTTACAATATCCATAGATAATTTGTTTTAAAGATGGTTGTTGTGGTGCATTATTTTATTATTGACATCTTTATTGCAATTTGTGTGTGCTTGTAGATGTATATACCTTGATATTCTGGTTAGTTGGACTTTAGCACTCACATTGAACACCATGTTAATCTAAATTCATTGTACAACCAAACGTAGATGAACAACATAAAATGCAGTTTCAAATGGTCGTAGTCCATGTACGTTAGTAGGCCTATGCCATGTAAAATAGATTAGCCAACATTAGATTGAAGGATTATGGACAGTCGAAACGTATATATATATATATAGTTTTTTTTTAAAATAAAATGTATTTCTCTTGATGTCTATTTTGCTTACAATTGTGGTCCTTTCTTGTCGGTTTTAATCGCGCACGCACACACACACACACACACACACACAAAACACCACACGGTGGCAAGCTGACCACGTCTCCTCGTTATGCTTACCATAGTTTAGATGGGCTACACGTTTTTTTCCTCACGTATTTTTCTATTTAGTGTACTCTTTAGTTGAAAAAGAAAGAAAAAAACCGGTGCTTATCGTATTTTATAACGTTTTACTTGAGATGCGGAGGGCGTCTGTAGGCATATTTGTGATTTGTTTAGGGACGAAGACTGCGTTGTTACACATTGTCCAAACCAACATGTTAATCATTCAGCCACTCTGGATTCCACGGGGTGCAATGCATTATTGAAGTAAAGTCAGCCGTACTCTGCCTCTTTAAAGGAAGGGGCGGTGCAATTGAACTGCAACCCAACAGGATAGACTTTCGTTCACTCAAAACCCATTCATAAATAAGACATTGCGAAAGGATGAAGCGCATTTACAACGGATGATTTTAATGTAGATATGTGTTGTTAGATCCTCTTTACGCTCGAATGCAACGGAATCGTGGCGGCAATATATCATAAGTCAGCGAAATTCACTCGGGGTGATGCGGCGGTAGGAGAGGAAAAGTGACTTCCGATTGCTGACCCCCTCCCGCGATGGTTATGACTTTCTGTGCGTTCCACCAGGAAGCATAGCTTATTTTGTGTTCGGAACGGTAGGCAACAAAACCTAGTTCTTGTCTTCCATCACCTGAAAGTGTTCGTTGTTGCTTAGAGTCTTAAACGTAAATGATTGAATGTCTTCCGCCTCCATCGTTCCGGTTGTATTGAAAATAAGTGGACTAAACTAAGATTCCAATGGAACGGTGAGTTATGGCAGCTAAAGAAGATCTCTACACCAAAGTCACCCCGCGAAGACAGCGCCAGAACAGACCGGGGACTGTCAAACATGGGTCAAATCTGGACGTACTTCTGTCCATGGGTTTCGCCAAAACCAGGGCGTAAGTATGATACAATAACAGTTAACTCTGACAGGCAAGAAATGATCTGCGCATACGCGCTGAGCATCACAGGACAGGAGATCGGGCTGTTGTTGAGTAAACTGCATATCGACACATCAAAGTTTCTTTCACTTACAAACCTTCAGCTCGCTCACTGTGTGAAACATGTAATCTTTGAGCAAGCCTACTGACAGCGAGACTACCGACAGCTATTCGCGCGACGTAGGTCACGCTAAGTTTACTATCTTGGGCCGATGAAAAGAGAAACCTCTTGACCTCATCACCCAGCATTCACATTTTTGACCAGATCTTCTTTTCTTTAATCTCTACGATTTTGGAGAGCGAACAGCATGGTACTCCCCTTCATCTAAACCAAAGGGTTTAATCTGACCGTCATAACGTTTTAACTCTCATTGTTGTGGCATGGTTGGGTCAGATGTCAGGCCACTGTCTTGTTGTAATCCCATGCCACCAGACTGAGCAGGAGACTTTATGACAATACATCTCTGGATTAGGACCGGCTGGACTGCTATTGTGTGTGTGTGTGTGTGTCACGTACAAGTGTCTACTGGATTGAGAGGATACAGAAATACACTGGAGTGGAACCAGAAGGCAGTGAGTGGTCGGTCTGTGTGTTTGTGTGTGTGAGGCCATGGCATTTGCACTTTGGGTTCCACAGGAACTGGAGCACAGTTCCACAGTGATGGTCCCAGGTGATCCTCAGCAGGCACACTGAGAGCAACTACCAGCACTCTAACCACATACACACCCTGCCGGTTCCTTCAGATAATTACTAGATCCCCCCAAAAGATATACAAAGCTAAGGGGACTGAAGATTGTCGATATTTTTTAGGAGGAAGAAAGCCAGGAGGAGGTTGTCGGTTGAACCCCGATGCGCATGATATTCAAACGAGCATCGCCCACTTACGAGGATGTGAAAACGTTTTTCCGAGGCGGTTTTGAATGGCTGTGTTTGTCATAGCCTTGGGAGAGGACGGGGGCCGGGGGGGGGGGGAGGACTGGGGGGAGGGGGGGGAGGGAGGGGGGGGGGACTGGGGGGTGGGTGGGGGGGGTGGGGTGGACAAGAGGCCTCAATGTGGAGACTTGCCTGAACCAATAGGAAGCATGAATCACATAACCTTACTGTTGTATGTGAGGAATTAATGCTGAATCATTCTCGTATCGACCAGCCTTGTCAGATGTGATCTAGCAAAAGTGTATCTTCTCTCGGCTCTGGAGGAACTCATCATGACCGTCGTGGTCAGAAACAGGATGAGTCCTGACAGGGACTTCAGAGAAAGGTTTCGGGTTTCACAGTATCTGCTCTTGGTTCCTTATTAAGCTTGGTTACTTTCTAAAATATGGGAGTCAGGTGGCTGAGCGGTGAGGGAAGCGGGCTAGTAATCTGAAGGTCGCCAGTTCGATTCCCGGCCGTGCCAAATTACGTTGTGTCCTTGGGCAAGGCACTTCACCCTACTTGCCTCGGGGGAATGTCCCTGTACTTACTGTAAGTCGCTCTGGATAAGAGCGTCTGCTAAAATGACTAAATGTAAATGTAAAATGGGTGTTGGGGTGAGTTTGAGGAGGGTGTTGATGTGTGGAGGGGTGTTGGGGCTTGAGAGGAAAGTCTGAATCATTCACAGCTTGGGAGATGTCTTCAGTATTCTCCATGATGATGATGAAACCTAGAGCAAGGACGTGACTGATCTTTCCATTTACCAGATGCGAAGAAAGAGTGAGAACGAGATTATAATTAATTGAATTCTTTTTTCTTGATATGGACGCCATACATTGTTCTTCTTACCGTGGATGACTGACACACGGCACATGCAATCCAATGCTAAATCTGCAACAAACACCGAGCCACGTTTACATTTAGTCATTTAGCAGACGCTCTTATCCAGAGCGACTTACAGCAAGTACAGGGACATTCTCCCCCCGAGGCAAGTAGGGCGAAGTGCCTTGCCCAAGGTCACAACGTAATTTTGCACGGCCGGGAATCAACCCAGCAACCTTCTGATTACTAGCCCGATTCCCTAACCGCTCAGCCACCTGACTCCCTTTTGCTGTTGAACTGATCTAAAGGCCCTGCACACATCGTCACACATCCTTAACTCAAATGGTATGCCGCAAACCTTCTGAAACCAAACGCTCAGCTCCTCATTGGTTGTGTGAAAGGTTCTGGTTGAGGGTTCTCAGGCATTGTGCTCTAATTATGAGCTTTCAACACAAGGCCTTCTCTCAGCTGGCCTTGACCACTGTCTGAATCAGTGGTGTCTCTTTCCCAGAAACAAATGGAAGTTACGTCAAACTAAGTTAATACAAAAAGTTCAGTACTAAACTTCTGTCCTCCAAAAACGGCGTTATGTTGCTTCACACAGGTATGGTTTTTGTTAAACACTTAAAATAAAGATCGATCTGTCTTATTTTTGCATGTGTGATAAATGTGTGCATATGTCGGACTGCTTGTTTGTGTGTGTGTGTGTGTGTGTCTAAGGCAGGATGGTGTGTGTGTGTGTTTCTCAGCGTGTGTTTACAAAGGAACCATCTGCCCTGCTTCTGTTGCAGTCAGAATGGCTCACCAGTCCTGCTGGCGAGCACCATAACTGGTCTCTGCCCACATTCTGTTGAGACCCTCCCTGGTGTTCTTCCCACATTGGGCCCCCGGGGAGCCCTGCTGCCCAGAGGAACCCAGATAGCTTCTAGATTGTCCGCAGAGAAATGGGCTTTTAATTACCCCGCCTGTTCACATTTGGCCCTTTGATGACACAACAATGGGGCGCTAACATTCTGTGGCCCTGTCTGGCCTTGTTCGTCCCGCTCTCCTCCCTCCATCTTCCCCTGTCATCTTTCCTGGCATGGATAACTTTTGAGGTGACTGGTGGACCCTGATAATCCGATACCTGGTTTGGTACATGATACCTGATAGCAGTGGTATTGTAACTTCACCTTAAGCCACAACAGTCATTTACCTTGTTTGGATATCTATTAAACTGAAATGATTTAGGCTGTTGATTCTATTGTGATGTAATACAATAATTACTGGGCGAAAGATAGCAGCATTTATCTTAATTGATATATTAATATAATTATTACACATCAGCAATCTTACTCTGACAGACACACCCTCAACTTTGTGCCAATACATTATTGGGGCTTTGGATGGTTGAATAAGAGTCCATTCAGCACCTTGGACAGCCATCGTAACGACGTAGATCTACTTACAACGCACTTCCTAACAATCAACCTGCATTCTGGTTTGGGAAACGATAGCCTATCTCCGTGCTTGTACCTTTTGGTGAACCCTCAAAGGCTGGTTGTGTACCAGAGACAACACATTTTTGTACATGCTTGTTGGCATTAGTTTATATTCAGAAGGTCATCCATCAAGAGGAAGTGAAGTGGCCTTTTTCAGGAAGTGGTTGTGACCTTCATGCGAAGTCTGCTGGAACATAATGAGTGCCTACGTTGTGAGATGGGGAGTGTTTTCCCATCAACATGCTCTTTATGTCCTTTCAACTTGAAGGGGTTAGACGAATGCACACAAAGCTCACACTCAAGCACATGTGACACTCGCAATGTGTTAGCGTGTATGTTTTCAATGCAAGTAAAGAGAGACTTGGAGGAGCACAGCATGATACAGATGTAGGCCCCCCAATCAGGTGTAATAAGTAGGATTTAACTGACAGTAGGGAACATTGTTTAACAGTGTTTAGTCCATGTAACCTGACCTGCAGTAGCTGTTTCGAAGATTTTCTAACAGGAGATCTGTTGATTGGGTTATTTTTTGTAGACTATTAGTACGCTTCAAAGACTACCACTGAAAAATAAGTGAATCAGGTGTTCAAATTAAGTGTCTTTGACTCATGACCATGTTGGGTTACTATTGAAATGACTCACACAGTATGGAAGATGATGTCACCCACATGGGTTCTCTGTTGTTGAAATGCCCTCTTACTTCATGTAAATACATGAAGTAAGAGGTGTACATTTTCCTCTTCATTTAGCCCCAAGTGACAGTTTTATATTCATTGCGTCTGAGTCACCGTACAACCAAGTGCTATTTAAGCACAGAAACTCAGTGTTCAGCGATTTGAACCACCTCAGCGCTCCTAGTCCTCTTCCGACACGTCCAACGTTTTCCACCGATAAGATTCATCAACATTTGTTTTTCTGTTCGATCTCTGCTGCTGCCCAGGTCAGGGAGGTATGAGCAATGGGTTGTGGAGGATTCGCCCACTATACAGTACCTACTCATACTACATACTAATACTGGTACTATGAATACTAATATGAAATGTCAGGGAAGTATGAGTAACTAGTTGTGTAGGGTCCACGAACTATACCTTCAACCTACAGACCCACATCTATTCTCCCACTATTACATTACATTTGAATTTTTATGAATTTCATATTTATTTATTTTATCAAAAGAAACATACAGGAAGTACATTTAGAAAGTACTGCAGAAGAAGAAAAAGTATTTGTGTGGTCAGAGTCAAGAAAAGCTCAGTATTTACCAGACGCAGCTCAAAGTAACCACATCTCAGCTACCAGGGACGATGCAACAATAGTATCTCAACTAGTGCAACAATAGCATCTCAGCTAACTTCTACTCAGATCTATTCTTGGAATGATCTTGTAGTTCAGTAGAACATCACATGACTAGAGCCCCGAGTTGTGTTAATGCAGGTTTTTCCATTGTGTCTGGTAGATGAGGCGACTTGGCTAGTAAAGGCTGTTTGAAGACTCAGCCGAAATACCATTAGACCTGTGCACTTCTGATCCTTAATCTCGCGCCGTACTTTATACATGCGCTCTTTGTGCTGCTTTTATAAAAAAGTGCCTGCTAAATGAAAGTTCATAAATGGTGTGGTTGCAGTGAACTCGCTCAGCTAGACATCGTATCTCCTGCCCTGCTTGCGCTCTGTCACCAAACCCTCCTGTCTAGTGACTCTCCCTCATCCTTTCACATCTCCTCTGATAATGAGTGCAATGGTGTCACCCTCTGCCTTGCCGCGCGAGACGAGCCTTCTCTGGTTCTGTGAGCGCGAGGCCTTTAGTTCTTTCTGAAGATGAGGAAGGGAGTGTTTCGATGACAGATAAGGGGGTTCTGTACTGTTGGCTCTGGGAAAGAGACGCCACTGATTCAGACCGTGTCGAGCAGGCTGAGGAGAGAAGGCCTCTTGTTGAAAGCTCATAATTAGAGCACAATGCAGAGAACAGATGACAAGGACCCCTCACACAACCAATTTGGAGTCGAGTGTTTAGTTTTGAATAATATTTCCGCGCAGCAAAGGGCCTTGTGTGCGTTTTAATCACAGAGTTCTTCTCATCTCACTCTTCCTTCTCTTTGTCTTCCACCTCCTTCTCTCATCTCTCTTTCTCTCTTACTGTCTCTCTCCTCTCTCCTACAGTGTCTCTCTCCTCTTTCTCTCTTACTGTCTCTCTCCTCTCTCCTACCGTGTCTCTCCTCTTTCTCTCTCAGCTCTTATCTTTCTCTCTTATCTCCCCTCTTTCTCATCTCCCCTCCTCCTTCTGTCTGTCCGCTCTCTCTCTCTCTCTCTCTCTCTCTCTCTCTCTCTCTCTCTCTCTCTCTCTCTCTCTCTCTCTCTCTCTCTCTCTCTCCCTTTCTTCTTTTACAACCATTTCTTCACATTAGAACAAGGCGGGTCATGTGATCTGATGGTTCTATTGTCTGCTGTTTCTTCCTGGGTCTTGGAAAGTGAGGCCTGGTCTTCGCCAGACTCACGTGGAATGAGACGCCCCGACATACAGCTCTGAGCACAGACCTCGGTTACCCTTGAACTTTCTCATCGTGATCTGCACAGAACAGGTCGGCCAGCACGAACAGAGCAGCAGCTGCTTGAAGCAGCCCGGAAGTTGTGGAGGAGGAAGTTGTGTCCTGTGTTGCTCTCCAGTCCTGGAGAGGAAAGGTCCATGGAGAGGCCAGACTGAATGGGACCAGGCCAGCTGGAGGGAGGGGCACTTCCTGTGTTGATAATGGGGGCCTAGAAGGCTCTGTCTGGGGGCGTGGGGCACCCCAGTTTAGTCTGGTGGTGTCAACCGTGAGGGCTCTCTCTGCAGCGGCCGTTTGATAAGTGGTCGGTGACGCAAGCAGGCTTCGGTCTGTAAACAGGAAGTGTGGGTTTCCCATGGCGATGAGTCAGGGGAGGGCACTGAAAGAACACCCGTCTCTTTCTTCTTCTTTCTTTTCTGTTTTTCTGTTTCCACTCTGTCTCTCTTTCGCTCTGTCTCTTTTTTTCTCTCTCTCTGTCTCTGTCAGGTTTAGCCATTTATGGTAGGAACCGAGAGATGTAGGTAAGTTTAAGATTACCTTAAGCATCAGCCCTAACTAAGAATCAAACAAGGAATTCATTTTATCCACAAAACAAATCCTATTTTCTACAACGATACATTTTAACGTGACAAAAATAGCAACAACAACAGGGTGTTCAAATGTAAAATTCACAGAACTTCCTCGGCTGACGCACACACACACACACACACACACACATACTTTGGTGCATTTTAGAAAACGTTAAAGAATAAAAGCCAAATAAACTGGTGTTCAACCAACGGGTTGTAGTTTTTGAAGTGATTTCTGATTCCTTTTCATGGTTCGTGTTGTCACATCTGGATAGCTGTAATCCTATCATGCTTGTAGACAATCCTCTTACCTCCTCCCTGCTGGATGAAGAATCAGGTTGGGATCTATGATTGAGTTGTTGGTACGATTGTTAGTTTGTGTGTTCGTGGTTATGTGGGTATGTATGTTTTGTTAATGTGTGGAAATGTATTTGCGTAAACTGTGTGTGGGTGTGTGCATGTGTGTTTGTGTCAAAACGTGTAGTTGTGGGTACACTGTGTGTGGGTGTGTGCATGTGTGTTTGTGTCAAAACGTGTAGTTGTGGGTACACTGTGTGTGGGTGTGTGCATGTGTGTTTGTGTCAAAACGTGTAGTTGTGGGTACACTGTGGGTGACTCAATCCATGTGTGAACACCCAGACTCCACGCAAGACTGGAGCTCCACCCAGACTCTTGTCTTCTGTATGTGAGTGAGTAGTGGGTGAGCCTTATGGTCTGTTTCTGTAACTAGGGCTTCCCCTTCCCAGAATGCTCAGCGCTGCCTGGGGGGGGGGGGTCAGGGGCCTGTGCCGTATCTAGGGCCTTCTCTGTAGGCCATCGCTATAAATAGATCATTGAATGCGAACGGCATAGTGGCACTATATTCAATTTTTATCTTCTCATTCAGGAAGGAGATACAGCCACACAGTGGCTCTGCTCCCGGACTCACACACACACACACACACACATAGATGGTGGCGTGGGTGCCAGTCTAGAGGTCAACGCGCCGAGCTGTTCAGTTTGTCGTCGGTTTACTATGGTTTACTCAACTTAAATAACTTTGTTTCTTTGGTAGGCATCTTACTAACGTGGTGTTGGGGGATGGATGCTTGAGTACGTGAGGGTAGATGGTGTGTCAGTAGAGTCTCATCCATGCAGCTGGTGATCAATAAGGACCAGGACAGGGGCTGGGCTGGATCTGGAATAGTGGGGAATACAGCCTCTGGTTCACAGAGGGCCTCCTACTGTAGTTAAGAGGCCTCTAGGGATTGTGGGATATGGAGTCCTCCTTGTTGCCAGGTAGTCTTTCTGATTCGCAGAAAAGTAGTTCCCCACAGAGACATGGTGAACTTGTGATAGTTACTTTTATAAAAAGACACTAATTAGATTCCGAGCTCTCATTAACAGTCACATAATCAGCTCTTCCTCGCTCAGGAACAAAAGGCTCCAGTTGTTAGCTGGCAGCATTAGAATGACAGTTAGCATAGCCTCTTTAGCATGGATACAGTAGGGGAGCCTATGACTTGCTGTCAGGTGGGTTGGAGTAAATGTGGCCTGTAGGTCCTTCCCCTTCCATCGAGAGCTCTCTTTTAGTTCCCCTAATGTAGAGCAGAAGGCATTTGCATTTGTCTCCCTCGTGATTGGCCCCTGCTGCTGTTGCGTTCCAGACCAGGTCAGACCAGGCCTCTCTTGTGTGGGTGGTGCAGATTCGGGTGGACACCCAAGCCTCCAGGTATGATGTAATTGTCGAGTTTACAGAGCACCATCTACCTGTGTGATATGAGTGTGAACAGTCTGCACCATCACACATGTGTGTTAGACGTGTGAACAGTCTGCACCATCACACATGTGTGTTAGACGTGTGAACAGTCTGCACCATCACACATGTGTGTTAGACGTGTGAACAGTCTGCACCATCACACATGTGTGTTAGACATGTGAACAGTCTGCACCATCACACATGTGTGTTAGACGTGTGAACAGTCTGCACCATCACACATGTGTGTTAGACGTGTGAACAGTCTGCACCATCACACATGTGTGTTAGACGTGTGAACAGTCTGCACCATCACACACGTTTGTCTAGCTGGAGGCTGTAGAATAACATCTTTTTATTTTTTTGAATTGTGTATATGCTTTAGTGAGTCTATCTCTTTTTGTCCAATGGTGTATTTGATTAATGAAGAGCCTTTATCTTAGATTGGTCTTTCCTTGGTTAGTAACAAGATGTACTGCAAGACAAGCACAGTGTGAGTCCTCGTCCCTCTTGCTCATGTGTTATCAGGGATAGAAGATAAGGGTATTGCACTGCCGCATGTGCAAAGCATTACAGTACATGCAACACATTAATGTGTATGCTATTTAGACTTATTTGATTGGGTCATGTACGTTCGACGGTAGCCAGCTCTGGTTTCACCCAGCTGGCTTATTTGAATGCTTCCTAAAGATAACAATGTTTTCCCTATCACTGTGTGTTGTGGTCTGTCATAGTCATTTTAGCCATGGACAATACTGTTCCCTGCGAATTCGAAACACATATGTTAACGGGCCTAGAAGTACTGCTGTTCACGGCAAAGCAGAAACACTACTGTTTCCTAGGTGTCGAAACACTACTGTTCAGAAACACAACAAACTACTGAATGCTTTGTTCCAATAAACGTCCTCTGGAAGAGACTATTGATTTTGTGACAGCACTGATCTCTCCCCTCTCTCCCTTCTCTCTCTCTCTCTCTCTTTCTGCAGGCTAAAAGCTCTGGTGTCTACAGGGGGCAGGAATGTCCAGGCTGCTTGTGATTGGTAAGTATACACATAGACTAACTCAGAAAAACACACCTAACCACACATACACTTTCCCCCTACACAAACACACACATCAAAACACGGAAAGCTGGGCATCTGTAATGGCAGACTACGCCATGGTAATCATTAAAGCCCTGAATCACATGGAACTGAGGTTCCGACTACAGTGAGGAACCGAGGACGTTTTGGTTACTCTCTCCTGCCCCCTGTTGGACAACCCCCTCTCCAACACATCTCTCCCTTCTCGCCGCCGGCCAGGCTGTTCTCCCACGTGGACGACCCGTTCCTGGACGACCCCCTCCCCAGGGAGTACGTCCTGTACCTGCGCCCCAGCGGGCCTCTCCTCCACCAGCTGTCCCACTTCTGGGAGCAGAGCCGCATCACCTGTGCCAAGAACAAGGCTCACAACATCTTCCCCCACATCACGCTCTGCCAGTTCTTCATGGTGAGTGTGTGTGTGTGTCTCTATATCATATGGGTGCTGTGTCCCCGAAGCGGTCTTTGGGTTAAGTTCAAACTGCCTCTTCGTGTCTGAGCGTGTCTCTGGGCCCCAGCGTGCTAACGTTGTTGTGCGTGTGACACGCCCTCGTCTCTGTGCCAGTGTGCTGATGGGAAGGTTGAGGCTCTGTGCGAGGCCCTCCAGGCCACCGTGAGCCGCTGGAGAGGCCGTTTCCCCGCCCCTCTCCCCCTGGAGCTCTACACCTCCTCCAACTTCATCGGTCTCTTCGTGGAGGAGCACATCGCCGAGGTGATCAAGACCTTTGCAGCCGACTTTGCCACCGAAGCGGAGACCAAAGCTGGTGAGAACCCTGACCTCTGCCCCTTAAGTTCGGACCTCTCGAGTCCTGACCCCTGTTTCTTCGGTCCCCAGATGTCCACGTGGAGCCTCATAAGAAGCAACTCCACGTAACGCTGGCCTACCACTTCCAGACCAATCACCTCGCGGCGCTGGAGAAGCTGGCCAAGGGCGTCGACATCTCCCTGGGCTGCGATTGGCTGGCTGTGCTCTTCTCTCGGGACATAAGATTCGCCAATCACGAGGTAACGTTGCCGCGTCATCCCTCCCGAGGCGATGTCTCGACGAGTCACCTGTCCTGTCAGACGTCCAGGCTGGTAACCCCCCCCCCCCCCCCCCCCCCTCTGCCCCCCTCCCATCCCCTCCGCAGACCCTGCGTGTGATGTACCCGTACGTGCCTCAGAACGAGGACGAGCTGGAGCTGGTGTCGGGGGACTTCATCTTCATGTCTCCGCTGGAGCAGGGCAGTGCCAGCGAGGGCTGGGTGTACGGGACCTCCCTGGGCTCCGGCATGTCCGGCCTGCTGCCCGAGAACTACGTGAGCCGGGCCGACGAGTGCGACACCTGGGTCTTCCACGGGTAGGGAGGGCCAGCAACGTCCATGTCGACACCTTCCGTAGCGAGCCACCCGAGTAACTGATGTTTTCTGCCCCCTGGTGGTGAGGTGTAGGATGTGTCTCTCCCACTGTCGAGAGACCATTCAAACCTCCCCGCTAATCATGAACGGCAGGCCAGGGGTGCAGCGTTAGCGTAGAGGGTGGTTCCAAAAACGTTAGTCCTCACTAAACCAAACCCACATCCTTCCCTGCGTGTGGTGCTGTCCTCAGGTCTCACTCCTTCCTCCACGGTGCCTTACCCTCCAACACCGGAGGGGCGGTCGGTGGGCTCCTGTTTGACGGACAGTTGGACGGCCGTCTCCTTGACGACCACTTGGATCCGACAGGCCTCGGTGTTCTCTGTCCTCCTGTCCAGGTACGTCAGTCAGGACACAGGCTCACCATACTGCCTCACTATTATGACATGTGTACTGTCCTGTATATTAAACACATCCAGCAGTCAGTTTAGAACATGTTATTTGATTGTACATAAGGCATCCCATGAGTGAATATTAAAATAGAGGATTGCAGCAATGGGACTTTAAACTGTACATTTGTCACTCATCTTCACAGGTCACTAGGTATTTTAGATTGCGAAAAAAGTCATGTATACATTTCATGCATGTGTTAGTTGACGTGTTGAGGTGATACAATGTGTATGATACACATTGTATCGTAATATGTAGTTTATGCTACTATGTACGTTTATACCCTGCTGTATAGGTCTGTCTTCATATCTCTGCTGTGTGTTCCTCAGACGATGACACCTAGCTGCCAGTCTGGTCTGGCTAAGAGGAGACTGTTTGTGTGTCGTCATGGCGAGAGGATGGATGTGGTGTTCGGGAAACACTGGATCACTCAGTGCTTTGATGCCAAAGGTAAGACCGGAGCAGAGGAGGGTAGACCTTAAAGTTCTTCTCTCGACTTGAGTATGAGAGAGACAGACTGGAACGGCATCAGACTACTTTGCCCATCATGCCGCTGTGCCTCACCTCTCTGCCTGGCGTCTCTGCCTCACCTCTCTGCATCACCTCTCTGCCTCACCTCTCTGCCTTGCGTCTCTGGGTGTCTGCAGGTCGATATATCCGCTCCAACCTCAACATGCCGCTCAGCCTACCTGCCCGGACCGGAGGCTTCAGGGAATACGATAAAGACTGTCCCATCACAGTGTTCGGATCCACCCAGGCTCGGCTTGTAGGTAGGTATCTGGTACCAGCTCGGCCTGGTTGCTAGCTAGCTGGTACCAAGCTGGTCTGGTAGATAGCTAGCTGGTACCAAGCTGGTCTGGTTGCTAGCTAGCTGGTAACAAGCTGGCCTGGTTGCTAGATTGCTGGTACCAAGCTGGTCTGGTAGATAGGTAGCCGATCACCCCAGCCCTGTCAGACGGTCCATGTTTAATGTGGCGTGTGGGTGTGCTGTCTGTGTTCGTAGGAGAGGCCCTGCAGGAGAGTCACACAGTAATAGACTTTGTGTACTGCTCTCCATCGCTGCGCTGTGTCCAGACAGCTCACAACATCCTCAGAGGTACCAGATCCCACTCACACCTCTTACCATACTGCTCATCTTACATTACATTGTTTTATATCGCTGTAGCCCCACATGTGCTGTTATATAACTGTAGAGTATGCTGCAGTATACTATGTACAACCCTGTCTCCTCCCCTCCTCCTCCTATGTCCCTCCCTTCCTGTCCCCCCCTCCCTGTCCCCCCCCCCTCCCAGGCCTCCAGCTGGAGGGTCAGACTAAGGTCCGTGTGGAACCAGGCCTGTTTGAGTGGACCAAGTGGGTCGCAGGCACCACCCTGCCAGCCTGGATCCCTCCAGCAGAGCTGGCTGCAGCTAACTTGAGTGTGGACACAACGTACAGGTAGATACACACACACTCCACACACACTCCTCACACACAGTCCTCACACACACAAGTCGTCACACTGTTCATCTGGTCTATACACACAGTCCTACACACACCTCACACACCATGCACGGCACACACTTCACACACACTGTCCGGCGCACGCTCCTCTACACACACTGGTCTACACAGGGCTCCGTAGGCTTGTCAGAGGTTAGCAGCGCTCACGTAGACCTGTGTCTTCTGGTTTCCTCTCCAGACCTCATATTCCCATCAGTAAGCTGGTGGTGTCGGAGCCCTACGACAGCTACATCAGCCGGAGCTTCCAGGTGACGCGGGAGATCATGGCGGAGTGTAAGAACCTAGGTGAGCTTCCGAGAGCCGTCTGTTTCAGCCGTAAAACACGCCCGCGTCGGGTGAGTAGCGAGCGCAGATGGATTTGGCGGGTGTCCGTATTGCAGTGTAAGTCACGGTATTCGCGGTATGTGGCTCCCTGGCCGCTCCCTCTCTCACACAGGAAGCACAGTGCTGATCGTGGCCCACGCTTCCTCCCTGGAGGCCTGTACGCGCCAGATGCAGGGGCTCAGCCCCCAGAACTCCAAGGACTTTGTGCAAGTGGTCCGAAAGGTCAGCCCACTCTCCTGGAGGCTTGCCAAGAGATGATGACTCTCTCTCTGTCTTTCTCTCTCTCTTTCTCTCTCTCGCTTTCTCTCCCTCTGCCTTTCTCTCTCGCTTCTCTCCTCTCTCCTATCCTCTTATCTCTCCTCCCACTCTCTCTCCTCCTCTCCTGTCTCCTTCTATCTTCTCTCCCTGTCATTTTGGTTTGATTTAGATTTTTTAATTATTGTTTTTATTGACTTCTTCTCGTCTCTCTCTCTCTCTTTCTCTCTTTCTCTCTCTCTCTCTCTCTCTCTCTCTCTCTCTCTCTCTCTCTCTCTCTCTCTCTCTCTCTCTCTCTCTCTCTCTCTCTCTCTCTCTCTCTCTCTCTCTCTCTCTCTCCCCATCTCTCTCGTACACTAACCCCCTCCAGATCCCCTACCTGGGCTTCTGTGCGTGTGAGGAGATGGGTGAGACGGGGGTGTGGCAGCTGACCGACCCTCCCATCCTCCCTCTGACCCACGGGCCCAATCACAGCTTCAACTGGAGAGAGACCCTCCTGCAGGACTGATGGCCACGCCCCTCCCTGGCCACGCCCTGCAGCCTCTCTCTGGAACAAACACAGCGTGACCCTTTCTTCAGCTAAGCCCCCCCCTCCTTTCCCCCCTTTCCCCCACTTCCCCCCCTCTCAGCCCCTCCCAGAATGCCCCGGCTCACCACCCTAGACACCGTGTGAACACACTCTCAGCTCTGACCTGCTGTTTAACACTGTGTCCCGGCACACTGTTCATGATGAAGGAAGAGGTGGAGGTGATGATGGTGGTCACAGCACAAAGTACCTTCTAGTGTGAGACGATGGCATCTGCAAACCCAACAGGATGCTTCACAAACACGGCAACCCACGACGCCAGGAGAGGGGGGGAGAGGGGGGGAGAGGGGGGGGGGGGGGAGCTGTGCTGCCTGGAGCCCCTCCCCGCTCTCGGGAGTCTGGCACCAATGGCATTCTGGGAGAAAAAAAACATGGCTGCTTTCTCCTACACTGTGACGGGAGGAGAGCTGCACAAGTCATCCAGTCTGCCATGCCTCTATGTCTCTGTTTAGTTGAGTCATTTTCACATGCACAAACCCCTCCCCTGACTATAATAGAAAGCACAAAACTAGACCTCATTGTGACAATCAGACAGGAGAAGGCTGTGACCTCACCAGGAAACTCATCCATACACACCACACTCCATATTAGTTAAATATTTTGGTAACGCTTAACTTTAAGGTTACATTACACAACTACCAAATAACTACACACCAATAGATTTAGTAACAACATAGTAGGTGCATAGGAATTGGTATGTAATTAACTGTAACTAACTGCAGTTCTTTTCCCATGCACCTACAACATTGTCACTATAGGTATTGCTATGTAGTTGGCGGTGTGGTAGTTGATGTAACCTTGATATAGAGTGCTGCTATGTAGTTACATGGTAGGCCATGTAACCTTAATAAAGTGTAGTCCATGTTTTAGGAATTTCTTTCAAATTTGACCATGGTCCCTCAAGCTTAATTCCAACTTTCAAATTCTCATAATCAACAATGAGTCCATCTTAAAACTCTATGAAGTGTAAAAGGTTAGCCTTCCTGTTCTGACGTACCGCTGAACTGAGACTACTGCTTTTTAATGTTCACTTCGTTCTGTTTTACTATGTTACTAAACATTTATTAATGTCATTCATTTAAGGGTAACAAGTCCATGTCTGTCATTGTAGGTGAGGAAATGACCCACTGATACAGGCGTTTTTATTGGTCGGTGGTGTCCAGGTGGGATGGGAACAGGAAGTGACACGATCTTGAGAAATGTGAAGTTACATATCAGCTAATGTCAGACAGGACACACTTAAGACCAATTAGACTGTCACAGATTTCCAGACATGTACTTTTATGTTTCTGTTGTTAAGCAGTGTTAAACCGATATTTTGATTATTTAACTAGTTTATATTATAGAGCTGTTGTACACAGTCAGTGGGGAGAGTTGTTGCAGAAGTAACATTTCAGCTAAATGTATTTTAAGCGCCATTTGAATTCCCAAAGTTTTTGTTTGATATTATCCTTTTTAGCTTGACGCATACAACACATACACAAATAGCTTGAACACCTATATGCATCTATTACCATGAAGACCCTTTCTCTACCAAGTAACGGTAATTCAAATTCTGGGGTCTTTTTTTCATGTCTGTGTCAGTGTCAGTCGCTGTTTTCATAGATCCTGTAACATTCTGTCTGTCCTGTGTGTGAGATTGCTCTTACTGTTCTTGGATGGAGCACGTTGATGGTCAGGATCAACCAGTGATCTCTGTTCCCCCTTAACGGACCACCTTCCTTAGTGTGACATGGGCTTCAAACTATGGATTATAAGAATATGAAATAGATGGCGAAATTGATAGAGATTCTGTACCACCCTCTCCCTTTTCTCTAGTTCTACCTTTCTGTCTGTCTTTTACTCCTGATCTCTGCTTCTCTCTCTTTCTTCAAAATCACTTCATCCTCTCCTCAGGACTCTCTCCTCCTCTGTGCTGAACCGCTGAGCAGCCTCACTACATTGAGATGTTGATATGTCAGAAGTATTTGATATTGAAGTTTTGAAATGGGCTTCTGTCTTCTGTGATCAGAAGTACAGTTTAAAACCTCCCATGACTAGCAGCCATGCCATGTCACGTGCTGGGAGAAACCCCCTTCTGACATCAACGAGGAAGGAACAAGTTGGGTTTTTGTCGCTTTTGTTGGCTTGCTGCGTCTTCTGACTTGATCTCGTTACGTCACGCGAGACTTGTTGAATTTGTCTTCCAGCTTTCCAGCTTCGTTTAAAAGGAATACGAAAACAAGGAAAAGTTACTTTTCTGTACTCAGCTGCCTCAAGTGCTTTGCATGCAAAAGGGGCAAAAACAAGCAAATTGAATATAATCTATTTACTTGAAAAGTAAACTAAGCCTACATAAAACAAAATTTAAGTCAAATTGAATTGTATTTAAATTATTGTTTTAAATGTATGCATTACACAAAGTATACAAGAATATATTATATTTTGTTGCAAATGACTGCCTCTAATTATATTGGTTGTGAAAAGGTCTGATGACGATAATGTACTGCTTAGGAAAATGTAAATTATGTTTGCAAATAAATGTTTTATCTGCATCAACGTCTCATCAGTAGGCCTAGTATTACCGACAGGTGGCGCTAGGTAACGCTGTATTATTGTCATGACACCAGCTGCTAGAAATGAAAAGTTACATGCTGATTGAGTTAGCAGCATAACACGATTTGAAACGTATTTCGTAGTTGGCTATTATTTTGAAGAGAAAGAACACATTGATTAAAAGTAAACCTTTGCAATCTATTAGAGAACAAGAACGATTCCCTCGGCAAAGCTGCTAAATGGACGGTTTTCAGGTAAGCGGTCATATGAGATTATATTATTAGAGATAATTTCAGATGCCGATAAGATTGCCAGAAAACAAAACAGTTTTCATGTTATGTTAGATACTCAAGATTTTTTAATACCACAAACCTTTTACAAAAATCTAAATGTAGGTCAGAGGTCAGTGCCCCTAGATTGTCCCGAAAGTGTCCTTGAGCAGGTGAAAGGAGATGATGGAAGAAGTCTGTCAAACGCTCCGGTTGCTAAGTGGACGGGCAGACATTAAAACGACATACGTTTTTCCGTAGGCTTTGTTTCCCATGAATTTATTCAAAGTAGACACGTCTTTGACGCTATGTTCAGCCGCGTGTCCTATCAAGGTTTTTCGGGGGTCTTTGGGTGTGGTTGGTTCTGCATTTCCAAGAGGATTTTAAGTAAGAAGCTGGTAGGAAGCAAACGCTTTCTATAGACTTTGAAGTGTAGAATGATAAACAAGTCACGGCTTAAGGCGGCTACATTTCCTCTGTCACCAGACACACACACACTTTCAACTAGGCAGTCTGCCTTAAGCAGCTCTCTCCTGTGGTCTCTTGCCTTAAGAAGTCTTTTGTTTCCTACCTTTCCCATGACCTTTGGCTCTGGGTATCAGCTGGCGGCTGTCTGGAGTTAGTAACTCTCCACCCCTCACGCCATCAAGCCCCCTGGGGTCACTGGAGGGTGTTGAGATGGAGGGAGAGAGATAGAGAGAGAGAGAGAGAGAGAGAGAGAGAACATTGAGAAAAAGAAGAAAAAGGAGAGGGTGAGCAAGAGAAAGATGAAGAGGGAGAGAGAGAGAGGGGGGGGGGGGAGGTAGAGGTGGTCGTGGTGCAGGTGACCAGCCATCCACACATCTTAGCTTCTCTGCAGCGGTTTCTTTTTCATAGCATGTTTGTGTGTGTGTGTGTGCATGTGTGTATGTGCGTCCCTGTGTGTGTGTGTGTGTGCACAGCACCTGTTTGTTGAAGGCAATGTGATCGGTGACAGGAGCATGGCTGGCTGGCTAATAACAGGGTTTGACGGGTGACATGAAGCTCTACTGAGTGGTCAACAGCTGGCTCTGGTTGAGCTGGAGGGACCAGGAGATGATTTCAACCAGTCAACCAGCCAGCCAGCTAGTCAACCACCCAGCCAGTCACCCGGCCAGTCAACCAGCCAGCCAGCTAGTCACCCACCCAGCCAGTCACCCAGCTAACCAGCCAGCTATCTAGTCACCCACCCAGCCAGTCACCCAGCTAACCAGCCAGCCAGCTAGTCACCCACCCAGCCAGTCACCCAGCTAACCAGCCAGCCAGCTAGTCACCCACCCAGCCAGTCACCCAGCTAACCAGCCAGCCAGCTAGTCACCCACCCAGCCAGTCACCCAGCTAACCAGCCAGCCATCTAGTCACCCACCCAGCTAGTCACCGGGCCAGCCAGCCAGCCAACCAGCCTGCCTGCCAGTGTTTATCAATATGAAACAGAGTAGCTGTCAGTGTGCAGCAGAAAGACAGAACACGCCGTCTGCACACTGGATTACTGCTTCTATTTCCAGCCCGGCCGGGATGGGGGGCATGCCTCTGAGGGCAGCTGTGGCTGGCTGGGGAGGACTGGGGCTGGCTGACTGGCC
>NC_085036.1:11667381-11788667 GCF_963692335.1 Osmerus eperlanus
GGTCAGTCTGGGATGGAGCTCAGTCATGTGGTGGACGTGAAGCCATGCTGCCTTGACTTACAATGGAGCCTTTGAGATCTGGCCTCTTTCTGGCCTCTTTCCCTGACCTCCCTCCCTCCTCCCCCTTCCCTCCCTCCCTCCCTGCCTGCTGCCCCCCTCCCTGACCTCTCCCTCCCTGCTCCCCCCCCCTGGCTACAGTCAGTCCACTGTCTCTCCGGGGGGGGGGGGGTCTCTTCTTGTCCCTGCAGCTGTCCAGCTGGCTAGCAGGCCCAGCCATGTGGGAATAGCAGCACAGAGCAGCGGAGGGCAGTGTAGAGCGGCACAGAGCCGGATAGAGGAGTATAGAGAAGGATAAAGGAGTATAGAGTTGTATAGAGCAGGATATAGGTATATAGAGCAGGATAGAGGAGTATAGAGCAGGATAGAGGAGTATAGAGGAGTATAGAGCAGGATAGAGTAGTATAGACCAGGATAGAGGAGTATAGAGGAGTATAGAGCAGCATAGAGGAGTATAGAGGAGTATAGAGCAGGATAGAGACGTATAGAGGAGTATAGAGCAGGATAGAGGAGTATAGAGCAGGATAGAGGAGGATAGAGGAGTATAGAGCAGGATAGAGGAGTATAGAGCAGGATAGAGGAGGATAGAGGAGTATAGAGAAGGATAAAGGAGGATAGAGGCGTATAGAGCAGGATAGAGGAGTATAGAGAAGGATAAAGGAGTATAGAGAAGGATAGAGGAGTATAGAGCAGGATAGAGGAGTATAGAGAAGGATAGAGGTCCTTCAGTCCAGAGAGCTAACCTGCCTGCCTGGGCCCAGTCTCCCCTCCCCTCAGTCATATCACAGCCCAGAGCAGAACCATCTCTCACTATCTCTCCGTGTGTGATTTACACTACGGTGATAAGAGAGTGTGGGCCGCTGCTGCATGCAGAGCAAGGCGTGGGGAGCAGTCCCAGCCCTCTTCGCGGCCCCACGACAAGAGCAGTCACATTCTCCAGCCCGGGTTAGCTTCAAGCGACCGGCCATGTTAATACGTTACCGTTAAGACAAGAAGTTCAACAGAAGTCAGTCTTGTGGGGAGATCGTCCAACGATTAACTTCTAGGTTTCAGAAACAATGAATCGTTTCTTGTCCCCCCCCCCCCCCCAGATAATGTACATAAACACACAGACAGGCTCTCTAAGTCATACACACACACACACACACACAGGCAGGCAGGCTCTCAGTGTTATCGGGTGCTGTGTGGTATGTGGCCCCGCCCTCCCTCGCTGTAGTGTAAACAGACCGTGCTCCAGAGGAATGCTGGACTCGGTGACCTCACGCCCCGTGTTGCCTCGGTGCATTGGGTTCATCTGGAACGCCCCCCCCCCCCTCCCACTCCTCCTCACCCCCCCCCCTCCTCCTCCTCACGCCCTCCCCCCTCCTCCTCCCCCTGCTCTCCATGGGGCCCTCGCAGCGCGGAAAATAACACTCCTCCACCCGACACCACCGACAAACACACACACATGCACGCGTGCACACACACACGTGTTCAAATCGACAGACATGGGTTCACACACACTCAAACACACACACTCACATACTGTCCTCTCTCTCCTCTGCTTTCCTAGCACAGCTGTCAGAACAGATACAAGACCAGTTCCTGTAGCCTCCCCCGCCTTCCCCTCCCTCCCTCCCTCCCTCCCTCCCCCCGCCTTCCCCTCCCTCCCTCCCTCCCCCCCTCCCTCCCTCCCTCCCCCCCCTCCCTCCCTCCCTCCCTCCCTCCCTCTGTTAGATGTACATTGAAGCAGCCAGTGTACCAAGACCTGTCAACTCTGTTTTAAATCCTCCCCTGGCTGTAAGCAAAGGAAAATGGCAGGATTGTGTAACACTGTCTAAACTGCAGCTCCCTGCCTGGCAGTGTACAGCCCCTCTGACATCACACCCTCTGACATCACACCCTCTGACATCACACCCTCTGACATCACCCCCTCACCCCTCTGACATTACACCCTCAGGCCCTCTGACATCACACCCTCTGACATCACCCCCTCACCCCTCTGACATCACACCCTCTGACATCACCCCCTCACCCCTCTGACATCACACACTCTGACATCACCCCTCTGACGTCACACCCTCAGCCGCCCTTGTTGAAACGCTGCACCAAAAAAATCTTCTTTAGCTTTCTGTTTGAAAGCTAAAGTGTAAGAAAGTTTCGGCATGCTGCTTCAGATTTCTACGCAATTTAGACACACACGCTTCAATTTGACACCAGGCTTTGTGTTTGACCTCCCTGTCTATTCTTTGTTTGTCTGTGGACGCACTGCAGCTACAATCCACTGAATCTCTCTTACTACTTAAACGCCGACCTTGAATAAACGCTGCACCAAAAATGAATATTGCGTAATAAACACTGCAGCGTTTAATCTAAGAAATACGGTACTAATTTATGTATAACTTACACTTTACACTGACTTAAAACTTATATAACTGATACTAACATATAGCTGATATACCAAATAATATTTTACTTTTATATTGGTTAATATTAATTAATATTTTGTGTCTAGATGTAGAACATAACTTTATAAATACAAACGTACACAAACATATTAACTAACTTGAATACTTATGTGATAACTTGTTTTTGAACATTTGTAACCTGGCAGTTGAGGTGATAACTGCATACCTGTCATGTGAAGAGTCTGGTGGTAATGCAGGGAGATGTTCAGGAGGAGAGAGAGGGAGTTTGCTTATTCATATGGATGTGTTATTAGACATGATGTACATGAATGGCTGTTTGTGGTGAGAGAGAGGTAACTGTGGAAGGACACTGCCCTCTAATGGAGTTGGAGGGAGGTGAGGTGCAGAGACTGGAGTCCGTTTCTCCTCTCACTCTCTCTCTCTCTCTCTCTCTCTCTCTCTCTCTCTCTCTCTCTCTCTCTCTCTCTCTCTCATCTCTCTCTCTCTCTCTCTCTCTCTCTCTCTCTCTGTCTTTTTGCAGTAGGCTCATGTATTCACCAATAATGACTGATTTCCAACGAGAGTGGATAATGACGTATGTACATTTTTATAAACATGGATTATCAGTACAGTGATACACTTCATAGTAATGAGCACTTAGCAGGCGCACACACACATTAACATGCAGACACACACACAAAAAAACACATGCATACGGACACACATCCCCACACACTCACACACACACAGATACACACTCACATGCAAAGACCCACGCGGAGATCGCTCACTAACACACCAAATCACTTTTACCCCTGTGTCTGAGGAAGTGGGATCTGTCTGGTGTCATAGCAACCACTGCGGCTCCCCGCCCCCCCCTCCTCCCCCCCCCCCCTGTCAGAGCCGGGCGAGAAGAGGAGGCATGACAGGATGACAGCAAGCTAATGAGATGGAGGACAGAGAGAGCAACAGAGGCAGACCCAGTCACCCTGTCTCTTTGTCTCTCCGACTCGTACACACACACTCACACACACACACACACACACTCACAAACACTCACACAGTCTGATACAAAGTCCCCCCCCCCTTCCCTACACACACACACAAACACCGTTTTTTTAATGCTGCAAAGGAGACGTCAGGCCATGTGAGGACACAGAGAGGAACAGAGAGTGGGGGGGGGGGGTGAGGAGATGAAGGCACAGCGCAAAACAGGGGGAGCAAGCCGGTAGGGAGGGAGGGGGAGTAGGAAGGAAGGGAGGGAGAGATGGGGGAGAGAGAGAGAGAGATAGAGAGAGAGGATTGAGGAAGGGGGATAGTAGGGATGAAGAGAATGCTGATGGAGCAAGTAGGAGGGAGAGTGTTTAGGAAAGGAGGAATGGAGGGAGGGAGTGCGAGTGAGGGAGAATGGGAGGAGAGGAAGGGCAGTATGGATGGTAGGCATGGAGGGGATTGGGGAGAGAGGGATGTACGGACGGAGCGAGTATGGAGGGAGGGAGAGTGCAAGGAAAAGGGAGGGAGAGAGGGAAGGAGAGAGAGCGGTTGGAGGGAGAGAGGGAAGGAGAGAGAGCGCTTGGAGGGAGAGAGGGAAGGAGAGAGAGCGGTTGGAGGGAGAGAGGGATGAAGGCTGGTCTCACACAGACATCTTTTATGTCCTCATGACTGCAGAGAGCCGCAGGCTGTCAACTCAGACACTGCAGCACTCTCTCTCCCTCTCTCCCTCTCCTTTCTCTTATTTCTCGTTTTCACTCTCCTCTCTCTCTCCTTTTTTTCTTCCTCTGCAGCCTCCAGCTTCCTTCATCATCCACACAGCCTCTACCTCAGCCTCTATCTCAGCCTCACATCCGATTATGACTCAACGTAATAATAACAATCTACTAACATTAGCATTAGGGCACTTACATATTATGAATGTGAAATGCTGTATGGAAGGATATGAACTGCTATGAAAAACAATATCTCGGTCTGAATGAGCTGTACATTAGGACTCCCTTAAAGGGTCCTATTTCAGCCTCTAACCCAGCCTTACTCCTGTGATCCTCAGGAGGTGATGGAGGCTGGCGAAGCAGAGGCCGGGGAGGTGAATTGAGGCGATTCTGAGACCATCCGTTGTCATGGTGAGTGTCTGGGGTGAACTGGGGTCAGTACCAGGCCTGGCCTGCAGGTGTCAGTCACACCCCCGCCCCCCCTCTCATGCGCTGCCATCAGAGCACCATTATCTATGTATGTAGAAAGGGTCCGCTCTCTCTCCTTCCCATTCTGCCTCCCCTTCTCCCAGTCCTTTCTCCCGTACCCCTCCCTCCCTTTTCTCTCCCTACCACGCCCTACTCCCCTCCCACTCATTCTCCATGATGCAGCAGAACGTTTGGACACCCAGTGTGATGAGTGAGAGAGGAAATAGTTAAATTACAGGACGGTTAATGCCCTCCTCTCTCTCTCTCTCTCTCTCTCTCTCTCTCTCACTCACTCACTCACTCACTCACTCACTCACTCACTCACACACACACACACACACACACACACCGCTTCTCTTAATCTGCCTCATGCCAGCCCACCCTGACCTTCCAAGATTCTGAGTCACCTCATCCCTGACCACACTGTTGCCACAGAGCTGGGTGTGTGTGTGTGACTCAGAGTGTGCGCGTGTAGATGTGTACACCCTATATGTGTGTCTGTATATAGTTGTGTGTCTGTGTGTAGATGGTCTCTCTGTGATTGGGTAGCCAGACCTGGGTGCTCTGGGACTGGACAGCTGGACCCGGGTGTCTGTGTGAGTGTGGGAACGTCGGGCCTTTCCGGCCCTGCAGCCTGGGGCTGTGGTAGTGTGGACATCCCCACACGCCCTCCCCTGCCAGGGCACAGAGAGAGGAGCACAGCCCTTCCCACTGGCTTCCAGTCCTGGACAGGGGGCATCGCAACAGCCAATATTGGCGTTGTGGTGGTTCGAGACAGGCATCTGGCCAATCACAGGGGAGTGGTGCAGGCATTCATCCAATCACAGGGCAGTGGTGCAGGAGAGGCAGCGGCAGTATGAGACCGGAGAGAAATATGAGAGGCGGAGAGAGGGGGAGAAAGAAATGTAGTGGCAGATGGATAGATGGACATGTATTCATTCAGCAGATGCTTATCCAAGAGTGCTATAAGTGCAGCAGATAATTAAAGAGTATAAATGCAACCGTTTCAACAGTGTTACAGTGTTTAATGTCGAGGAACAGTAAAAGATACACTGTGTGTTATGAGGAATGAAGAGGGCAGGTAAGCAGAGCAAAACACTGCAGCCTGCACCATAGTTACATCGACTTCCCTCCACCACCGTGTCCATCCCCACCACCCTCCACTCAGCCCCTCCACCCATCACTCAGCCCCTCCACCCTCCACTCAGCCCCTCCACCCATCACTCAGCCCCTCCACCCTCCACTCAGCCCCTCCACCCATCACTCAGCCCCTCCACCCATCACTCAGCCCCTCCACCCTCCACTCAGCCCCTCCACCCTCCACTCAGCCCCTCCACCACCCTCCACTCAGCCCCTCCACTCAGCCCCTCCACCCTCCACTCAGCCCCTCCACCACCCTCCACTCAGCCCCTCCACCACCCTCCACTCAGCCCCTCCACCCATCACTCAGCCCCTCCACCCTCCACTCAGCCCCTCCACTCAGCCCCTCCACCCATCACTCAGCCCCTCCACCCTCCACTCAGCCCCTCCACTCAGCCCCTCCACCCATCACTCAGCCCCTCCACCCTCCCACTCAGCCCCTCCACCCATCCCCAGAGGGGAGCTGTCATCACCCAGCGTCTGAGCAGTCAGTCAGACCCTAAACAGGCTGTCATCCCTGTCTCACAGGCTGTCATCCCCGTCTCACACCCTGCATCATCCGCTCCGCTCTGCCACCAGTTCTACCTCCCCCACGCGCTCTCCCCTGAATTGCTGCAGCGAAAACCCTGGGCTGATCTTGAAGCACAATAAACCACTTCATCCTCCCTTTCTCTGCGAGGGTGCGGGGCGATCCCTACTCCCTGCCCGCGTCTCTCCTCAAGGTACCGTCGAGAGCGCTGTGCTTCTGTCTCAGGGAGGTGCTTTCTCTCCAGCTCTTCAGCCCTATCGAGCGCTCCAGGCGCCACATCAGGCCTGACCTTGGTGTTCCTCTCAGGGCTGCGCGCCTCTCATCCTCCCCGCCCTCGCGGTGCTTTTGAAGGAGCAGGACCATGTTTTGCTGAGGAGGTGGGGGGAGGGAGGGAAGGAGAGGTGGAGTGAGAGGGGAGGGGGAGTGAGAGGGGAGGGGATGGAGGTATAAAGGGGAGGGGGAGAGGAGGAGGTGGTGTTCCTCTCAGGGCTGTGGCCTCCTCTCTCTAAACAGTCCCACCAATGCACAGTTAACCATCTCAAGTCAATTCTGACAAACACCCTGGCTTGCACTTAGCACATTTATTTTAATGTTAATCTACTTCTGACGTGTCATATTAGATATTTTATGTTTTTATGACATAAAATATGTCATAAAAATGATCAAATTAAATTATGGAAAAATATATTTCCATAATTAAATATAATTAGTTAATGATCTAATATTTATTATGCATACTTATTCAGTTACATAAAGCACACTTTTCCTAACACAGTCTAACGTACTTACATTACCTACCTTACATATCTACATTACAATTCTTTAATAAGAGTGTTTTGTAATATCATGCAATTAAGTGTAGCATTTGTAATGCACTTACAGCACTTAGTGGCAAAGTCAGAAGAGCTCCTTGTTCTTAAATAGACCGCCCCGTTAACGGTCTTAAATAGACAGTGCCGTTAATGTTGGTGAGACTGAAGGTTGCTGCCTTCCATCTCTCTTCTTCCTCTCCCAGTAGGTAGTTTGATGTTATTTTATTCTTTGGGGGGTGAGAGAGGAAGGCCTGTGCTGGATTTGAACCCAGGCCCCTGCGCTAGGCCTTTGTTTTAGTAGTATGTTCTCTTACCCAGTGAGTCACTAACAGCAGTTGGTAGTTTTCTGCAGATGATAATAACCACTGGGTTCTGAACAGCGAAGCATAACACTTGTGTTCCCATCTGGCTTGTATCTGCTAATATTTTTTTATTATTCTTTTAAGCGCTGTTCAAAGTCCTGCTGGGCTAGCGGCCACATAGTTGAGATTGTTCCTGATTATTGCTGAGCATGGACAGGAATGTGCTGCACCCTCCTCTGCCTTCCTTAACCCATGAAGAGCAACGCCTCAGGGTGGACTGGTCTGGGGTCTGGGTCTGGGCTCTGGGCCTAGGTCTGGGGTCTGGGTCTGGGCCTAGGTCTGGGGTCTGGGTCTGGGCCTAGGTCTGGGGTCTGGGTCTAGGTCTGGGGTCTGGGTCTGGGTCTGGGTCTGGGTCTAGGTCTGGGTCTAGGTCTGGGGTCTGGGTCTAGGTCTGGGGTCTGGAGTCTGGAGTCTGGGTCTGGGTCTAGGTCTGGGGTCTGGGTCTGGGCCTAGGTCTGGGGTCTGGGGTCTGGGGTCTGGGTCTAGGTCTGGGTCTGGGTCTAGGTCTGGGTCTGGGTCTAGGTCTGGGGTCTGGGGTCTGGGTCTAGGTCTGGGGTCTGGAGTCTGGAGTCTGGGTCTGGGTCTAGGTCTGGGGTCTGGGTCTGGGCCTAGGTCTGGGTCTGGGGTCTGGGGTCTGGGTCTGGGTCTAGGTCTGGGGTCTGGGTCTAGGTCTGGGTCTGGGTCTGGGTCTAGGTCTGGGGTCTGGGTCTAGGTCTGGGGTCTGGAGTCTGGAGTCTGGGTCTGGGTCTAGGTCTGGGGTCTGGGTCTAGGTCTGGGTCTAGGTCTGGGGTCTGGAGTCTGGAGTCTGGGTCTGGGCCTAGGTCTGGGGTCTGGGTCTAGGTCTGGGGTCTGGGTCTAGGTCTGGGGTCTGGGTCTGGGGTCTGGAGTCTGGAGTCTGGGTCTGGGCCTAGGTCTGGGGTCTGGGTCTGGGTCTAGGTCTGGGGTCTGGGTCTGGGCGTGGGCCTGGAGGATGACCAGGAGGTCCAGAATAGACACTCTGCACACCAGCATGCTCGGAGTCCAGGGTTAGTGTGCAGGAGGGAGGATCTGGAGGTCTGGATATGAGTCACAGAGAGCTGTGACCGACTCCCATAAAGTACCGCTGACCCGTGGAATCTCCCCCAAATACACACACACACACACTCATCTGCATCTGTCCTTCTCTAACTCATGGCTTCACAACATGACTCAGGGGATAGGATGGCGTGTGGGCGTGTCTTTGAGCTTTTGTAAATACACTTGTGTGTGTGTGTGTACAGTATGACGAGTGTGTGTTTGTGTATGTGTGTGCATCATACTCCACTGCCCTATATTATGAGTCAAGGTTAAGGGTGTGTGTGTGTGGGGGGGGCTGGGTGTGTCTGTCTGTCAGGCTTCTAACAAAGAGAAAGAGGAGCTCTTAATGTGTGTATCCACCCTCGAGCATACGCTGTGTGTGTGTGTTTGGCCTCTAGGATATGACTAAGAAATGGTGGTGAAAGATGATTGTAAAAGGAGGAAGGACGGGGTTAATTTACTTCCTGGCCAGCAGTGAAAGTGCACTGAGTCACCAGACACTTAACATGCCCACAACACCCCCACTGGAGACACACACACACACACACACCACACACACATACACACAGTGCTCAGTCACAGAAAGTTAGCCATTCATAATTCCTCATATGGTGGTTTTCCAGTGGATTGAATCATGTGTTCAATCCAAGCCAGACCCACCCAAGTGGTGAGGCCTCTGGGAGAGGAAGGGAGGGTGAGGCAGGGAGGGTGAGGCAGGAAGTGTGAGGCAGGGAGAGGCAGGTACAGATGCAGAGGGACTAGAGGCAACCCTGTGGATCTCAGTCTGGTTCTCACTGCCCCGACAGGCGTTAGAGTGAGTCAGCATGCTGTCTCCCATGAAGGTGTGTAATGTCCTCCCATGTCTGCCTGCCTGTCTGTTTGTCTGTCTATCTGACTGACTGTCTGTCTGTCTGCCTGTCTGTCTGTGTGAGGGGGTGGTAGTAATTTCCCCTGTTCTCCCTCTGGGTGAACATGTGTTGAGTTTGCTGTTCCCTGCTGAAAGGCTCTATTGATGCCATATCCTAGGAGTGATGTCTTTGAGACACTCTTTAGACCTCCCTCTGTCTCTCTGCCAGCCTGTCTCTCTGACAACCTCGCTCTCTGACAGCCTGTCTCTCTGATGAATGCTGGGGGAAGGGCCCGGGGGGTAGGGGCTGGGGTAGGGCCTGTGTCTGTGGTGGCTAGGGGTAGAGGGGCAGGGGTTTGGGGAGATAGAGCCTGTGCTATTAGACCCAATGGTCTTTAATTAGAGGGCGAGCTACAGGGACTGGTGCAGGAGAAAGGCCCTCATGATGAGAGTCTGGGGTGAGAGGGTTCACACACAAAACACTGGCTTTTCATCACGGCATGACTCACTTCAGTTGTGTGTGTATAGTGTTTGTGTGCGTCTGTGTGTGTGTGTGTGTGTGTGTGTGTGTGAGACAGAGGGGGGGGGGGTGTGAATGTAAATTGTGTGTGTAGGTGTGTGTGTGTCTCTGAATGGTATGTGTATAGGTGTGTGTGTCTGCATGAATGGTGTGTGTGTGTCTTACCTCACTGCTCAGGCATTCCTGGAGAGAAAGCGAGTGAAAGGGTTGGTCTCACAGTGTGGGTATTCATGTCCCTGGCCCCTGCAGACCGGCCTGGGCTGCAGTGTTCCCAGACAAAGACCCTCCAGCAGGGCCCAGACACACACACACACACAGCAGAACACACACACACACACACAGCAGAACACACACACACAGCAGGGCCCAGACACACACACACACACACACACACACAGCAGAACACACACACACACACAGCAGAACACACACACACACACAGAGGGCGAGAGAGAGATAAAGAAAGAGGGAGAGATGGCTTGCGTCTCTTCCCCAGGCAGGTGTGATGGGTGGATAGTAATGAGGTGGATCACACAGACAACTCTGGGAGCATGGGGGTAAGAGGAGACAGGCTTTAGATACAACTGTTGCATTGACTGGCTTGTTATGTATTTATTTATTTTAGTATTTTTGCAAATATGTTTGTCAGTTAGCCGTGAATTTGATTTTTCAATTCGTTTTTTTTATTGAGGTTTGTTTTTATTATTCCACTACTGACAATCTAACTACAGGTCTGTGACCTGTAGTTTCTGTCTCTGATCTCCCTCCCTTTGCATCTTCCTCCCTCATGTGGCATATTTGCACCTTGTTCCTGAGTAAACTCTTTGCCTGCACAATCACTCAACCAAGCAACCTGGTAACGAATGGGCCACAAAATCCGCCAATCTGAGAAATGGAGAAGTTCAATTCTGATTGGCTGTTTCGTTTCCAATTCAATCGCCAGCAGAACTATCTACAGCAGGGGTGTTCAATCCTGACCTAACAAGAACCCGTCACAAAACTAGACATTTATAAGTCACCTGACCCTATAAAATATTATTTTTTTCTTCCCCATTTGAACTTGAACTTGTCATGTCCGCTGAATGAATATCTCAAATCCCTCTCTTTCGTCCTCTAAGCATCGTGATTGGAAATAAAACACGAAAAACTGAATTTACCTTTTCCAATCCAGTCATTGATTTCTTTTGGCACATTTGTAATGGTGTGTAAGGTTTAGCTAGTGTGCAGGCAGAGTAGAGCATGCACACAGTGGAGGTTGAGAGAGAAAGAGACATAATGTGAGCCAGTGTGCAGCGGTCTGCCAGCACACTGACCAAGAGTTTGTGAGTAAGCGTATGAGTCGATCTGACTGAGAGCTGTTATTATTGCACCTTAATGTGCATAAAAGCAAACATGCAAATATATTTCTTGAGCACAGAATAAATGTTTGTTAGCTCAGTAAAAAAATATTTTTGGGCTTCTGCATCATTTCCCTTCAAAATATAATTTATATGCATGCAAAATACATTTGTCTGTTTTCCAAATCTTCCATTGCGCGCTCAGGAATGAGGCACAAAATATAACGCCATACCCTCCCGTCCTCCTCATAGCCCCACCTCATTTTTTCAGACTAACCAATCCCGTCCTCTCTGACAATGCCCCCCCTCCCTCCAGCCCTCTGCCTGTGGTTTGAGCTTTCATGGTTCCTGAGAGTTTCCTCCAGCCTCCGTCCCGTCGCTGCCCCCCTGCTGGGCCCCCTCCCTGGTTCGGGTAGTCCGGTTCATCGTGTCCTCAGACAACCCATGTTCATGAACAGGAAAGGGGCCCCAATCTGGGAAGGAGGCCCACCTCCCAGCCCGACCAGCCTCCCGCTCTCAAGGCTGCTCCACTTCTGCCTCTTAACCCTCGTGCTGCCTTCGGGTCACATGACCCAAAGGTTCACAACGAACCATCGTTGTGTTTACCCAATTTCACCCAATACAAAAACAAATAAAAATAATTTTCTTTTAACCATTGCAATGTGGGGGGTCTGAGACAGCCCGAGAGTTAAAAGAAAATGCTTCACTTTGTTTTTGTATGAGGTAAATTTGTCGCAATACGACAGTGGGTCACAATGACTGATGGGTCAGAATGACCCGAAGATAACACAAGGGTTAATACTGCCTCCAACCAGCCTCTAATACTACCCCAGCCTTTAATACTGGCTCTAATACGGCCTCAGCCGTTAATACTGTGTCTACTCAGCCTCTAATACTGCCTCTAATACTGCTTTGCTTTGTACACTACTTCATTACTCTTGTGAGCAGGAGAACAGGAGCGTCTCTCTAATATCGTCCTCACTGCACGGCTCGTTTAATTAGCGCGATCAGCGACCACTCAGCCGCATGCACACCTCCCAGTCCCATACAACAATACTAACCGGAAGTTTCATACAAACAGAAAGTAGGTTTCATAAGTTTCATACAAACAGAAACCCCTGTCTGCCAGTCTGAGTGTGTTCCGGCAGCAGTGAATCCTGCTTGTATGAGCTGTGTAGGATCACATCCAGTGTGGAGGTGATGTGTTCCAGACTTCATGCCCTTCTGTCTACATTCATGCATTTGTATCTAACAGGCACAGTGCAGATGAATGGCCTGCGTCTAGCAGCCCCAGTGAGGAAGCCTCTGCTGTGCAGCTGAGGAGGAACCTGATGCAGATGTTCACTACAGGGACCGCAAATTGCATTGGCTTCCTGCGCTGCTTGTAAATCACTGTCCCAGGCTCTTTAACAGCATGTGCTAGCCTACCTGTACTGTGGCTGTAGCTGAACTGGTTGTAAATCTCTGTGGAAGTCCTTGGATTATAGCAGTGTGAGCAGACCTTACTGTTTTTGTATTGTAGCCGCAATGTAGTTGTAGACGTGGCATTGGCTGTAGCTGTCACTACTGTCGCCAGACTGCTGCTGTACTGTCGCCAGACTGCTGCTGTACTGTCGCTAGACTGCTGCTGTACTGTCGCTAGACTGCTGCTGTACTGTCGCTAGACTGGAACTGTAGCTGTGCTGTAGCTGGTCTGTAACTGATCTACTACTGTACGATAACAGAGGCAACACACACACTGACATGAAGACGACTGGCTTCTCTTTGATTCCCCTGGAATTCCCCTTAACCTCGAGGCTTTACCCTGGCATCTGCCACCAAATATGGAGAGAATGGATAGAGGGATGAGGAGCAGGAGGGAGGGATGAGGAGCAGGAGGGAGGGATGAGGGGTAGGAAGGAGGGATGAGGAGCAGGAGGGAGGGATGAGGAGCAGGAGGGAGGGATGAGGGGTAGGAAGGAGGGATGAGGAGCAGGAGGGAGGGATGAGGAGCAGGAGGGAGGGATGAGGAGCAGGAGGGAGGGATGAGGGGTAGGAGGGAGGGATGAGGAGCAGGAGGGAGGGATGAGGGGTAGGAAGGAGGGATGAGGAGCAGGAGGGAGGGATGAGGGGTAGGAAGGAGGGATGAGGGGTAAAGGGGAGGGTTGTGGGACAGGACGGAGATTTGGGGGGGTAGAATAGAGGGATGAGGGGTAGAAGCACAGGCAGATTCTCTGGGTCACGACTACACAGATGCCACTACAGACAGGGTGGGGTCCTAGCACACACACACTCTAGATCTGATTGGCCAGAGAATGTCAGGTGACACTGATTATGGGTTTGGATTGGTCGGGCTGGGAATGCAGTGTTTTCTGGAGA
Source organism: Osmerus eperlanus (assembly GCF_963692335.1). Classification (NCBI taxonomy): domain Eukaryota; kingdom Metazoa; phylum Chordata; class Actinopteri; order Osmeriformes; family Osmeridae; genus Osmerus; species Osmerus eperlanus. The sequence goes on from NC_085036.1 coordinate 11,680,961, forward strand.
CCAGGGGATCCTGTCTGTTTGTTCCTCTATGAGCAGAGAACCGGTTGTTCCTCAAACTCTCGTCTCGTCTCTTGCCTCCTGGTTGTAACCGATCTACCCAGTCAGTCACCCGCTGTAACTATAACTTTGCGTCATTTTACTGTATATTCATTTAAAAGCGAATTAACTTTCATAAGCACCCTCGCACATTATTTGTGTGCGGTGTTTGTTGTTGTTGCTGTAGTTTCGGCTTGTGTTATGGTGTGTGTTATGGTGTGTGTGTGTGAGAACTGAACTGCTGGCTCTGGCTGAGTTTATGCACCGAATTCCTCCCGCACTGCAGACAGTTGGAGGTGCATGATGGGAAGGTGGTTGCTGGGGGTTTGGGGGTTCAGGGGCAGGGGAGGGGGGGGCAGCGGACATGGCGGCAGGCCAAAATCAATTGGCGGTGTAATGAGATGGCCCGGTGCCAGGTTACCATGGTGCTACCCTCTCCACCCTTCTGCCAGAACAGGGCTCAAAATTAAACGGCGAGAGAAAGAGAGGGGTGAGGGCAGGAGGAGGAGCATGGGGCGAAAGAGAGGGGAGAGAGAGAGAGAGAGAGAGAGAGAGAGAGAGAGAGAGAGAGAGAGAGAGAGAGAGAGAGAGAGAGAGAGAGAGAGGAGAGAGGGAGAGAGGGAGAGAGGGAGAGAGGGAGAGAGGGAGAGAGGGAGAGAGGGAGAGGGAGAGGGAGAGGGAGAGGGAGAGGGAGAGGGAGAGGGAGAGGGAGAGGGAGAGGGAGAGGGAGAGGGAGAGGGAGAGGGGGAAAAGATGTGGGGTGAGTTGAGAGGATGGGAGGAGGGAGAAATAGAGAGGGGTGAGGTTAAAGGAGGAGGAGAGAGAGCAGGGGGAGGGTGGGTGAGGCTGATGAGAACCACTGTGGGCTATTTCCAACTCCTTCAATAAAGCCCAGGCCTGGTTTCAGAGCAGAGAGGTGGAGCATGTTAACTCCAGGAGGGCTTCATCTCCGAGGTACTTATCCTTCTCCATCTTGCCTGCAAAACACTGTCGTATAAAACCTGGCATTGGATGAAAGCAGCTCCCTGTTCCTCCACTCGACCCCCCTCACCCCTGTCCTCACCCCTGTCCTCACCCCTGTCCTCACCCCTGTCCTCACCCCTGTCCTCACCCCTGTCCTCACCCCTGTCCTCACCCCTGTCCTCACCCCTGTCCTCACCCCTGTCCTCACCCCTTTGCTCCGTGGCCCATGTAGCTGCATTAGTCAGTTTAATTTCACTGTAAATCCCTTCGTTTCTTCATCAGGGACACCTCCCCTCTCCAGGCTGTCATGCTAGATGTGTTAATATTGGAACGTTTGGCAGCATTCTCTGAGTGATTAGCATGAGGAAGGAACCCCTGCAGATGAATAGCAATTACAGAGTGATTTATACAGTAATTGGGTGGACCCCCCCCCCTCCTTCCCCATCCCATCCCCTCTCACCCCCGCCCTTTCTCTTCGACGACCTCACACACCCTCTCCAAGCCTGATGCTGCATGGTTACTTTGTTTTCAGGGGATCCTTGGGTTCTTGTTAGAACCCAGTCTGATATGTTGTGTCTCACTATGTGACCGGTCTGTCGTCAGTCTAATGGAGGTAAATAGGCCTTGAAATGTGACTGGAGTTTTTATATTTTTTCAAAGAATTTGGGACTGTACAATATTTTGGGCAAAATATATTCAAAACATTTCATTGTTTTTGTTGTTCAGCAATATTTTTGGATAGCTTATCGAAAAACTTCTCCACACATTATTAAGTATAAAGTATTTGTAATTGTTTTCTCCAAAAACAAACATCAATGCACTGGATTTCTTTTCTTTGTTACATCTTAGGTCAATACATTTATTTAATAACCGTCTGCAACGAACAATAAGAAGTGTTTCGTTGTAGAGTGTTGTGTTTGTGTGTGGGGGGGGGGCGTGGAGCCCTATGTGTGGCAAACAGACCTCAGCTCTCCGGCTCGGCTGAGGACGCTAGCCAGCAGCAATGCATCATGGGAGTGTGGAGACGACGGTGGCCCCAGTCGTCTGAGGTGTGGAGTAATGGGAGCGCTGGAGAACGGGTGTCGCAGTTGTGCGTGAGCAGAATATCTGAACGAGAGAGAGAGAGGGAGGGAGAGAGGCTGGACGGTAGAGGAGGGAGCCAGGGTTGAGCGAGGGGCGAGCGAGGGAGTGACTGAGTGAAAGAGACTGGAGAGATGAGGGGATAAAAGGAGAGAGAGAATGAAATGAGACCCCATAGAGACACGGCTCTCACACACACTCAGTTATTCCATACCAACAACATCTTTACAACATAAAATAGATGTGTGTGATTGGAATATTGACATTCCAAAAAGATTAGTACTTCATAGTTACAGATAAATACAAACTTTCTTTCTACTGCCTGTACTGGATATGCGGTACCACTGAATCAGTGGGGCTTCTGCTGAATGTGAGCGCATGCTCTTTGTGTGGGTATCTCGGCCATGCCTGATGTTAGTTGACCTCTCAGACAAAGTCTCTGGCCTGGTAAATCATAATAATAATTGTATTCTATTCATGTTATTATTGAAGAGGTTCACACCAGGACTGGGTCTTGCGAGTGCTGCGTGTCACTCTTTAGTAAGTGGTGGATGACATCACCAGAGTTTGAAAGGTGGAGGGATAAGGCAAGGGAGAGAAAGAGAGAGATGAAGGGATGAGGCTAGGAAGAGAAAGGGAGGGGGGGGGTGAGGCGAGGGAGAGAAAGAGATAGGGGGGGTGAGGTGAGGGAGAGAGAGAGAGAGGTAGAGATGGAGGGAGAGGCCACGGAAAGAGAGGGAGATGGAAGGATGAGGGTTGGAAGAGAAAGGGAGAGATGAGGGGATGAGGGTAGGGAGAGAGATGGAAGGATGAGGCTAGGGAGAGAGATGGAAGGATGAGGCCAGGGAGAGAAAGGGAGAGATGAAGGGATGGGGCTAGGAAGAGAAAGGGAGAGATGAGGGGATGAGGCTAGGGAGAGAGATGGAAGGATGAGGCCACGGAGAGAAAGGGAGAGATGAAGGGATGAGGCTAGGAAGAAAAGGGAGAGATGAGGGGATGAGGCTAGGGAGAGAGATGGAAGGATGAGGCCAGGGAGAGAAAGGGAGAGATGAAGGGATGAGGCTAGGAAGAGAAAGGGAGAGATGAGGGGATGAGGCTAGGGAGAGAGATGAAAGGATGAGGCCAGGGAGAGAAAGGGAGAGATGAAGGGATGAGGCTAGGAAGAGAAAGGGAGAGATGGAATGATGAGGCCAGGGAGATGAGGTCAGGGAGGGATGGAGGGATGAGGCTAGGAAGAGAAAGGGAGAGATGGAAGGATGAGGCCAGGGAGAGAAAGGGAGAGATGAAGGGATGAGGCTAGGAAGAGAAAAGGAGAGATGGAAGGATGAGGCCAGGGAGATGAGGTCGGGGAGGGATGGAGGGATGAGGCTAGAGGAACAAAGCAGGGGAACAGCTGGGTTCTCCCTCTCCTCGGTTTCGAGTTCCCTCTCTCTTCTCTCGTGTTCATTTTTCCTGCAGCTCGTTTGGGGATCTGTAAAGAAGCTGAGTGAGGAAAGAAGAAATGAAGAAAGGTGATAGGAAAACTAATATTCTGTTTTTTGAAATACTGTGATACTATGATACTATGAAATGATATTTGCTTCAAGTAAAGGAAGCAAATGATATGTTTTCCCTTAATGTCACTGATGCTATCCTGGCACTAGGCCAGTTTCTCTGTGTTCATTATGAACTGGCTGATGTGATGAGGAGAGGGCTGGAGCTGGGTGAGGTTGGTGTTGTGAGTCAAGGCCCTCCTGTGCTGTACCTTCATGCCTGTGTTTGTCCTCCTCTGACCTCCTCCCCTCCTGCTCCTCCCTGTTTTGGGACAATCTCTGTTCTCAGGGTCTCCCTGTGGCAGGGTTCTAGAGCGGTGGAAAGGTTCTAGAGCGGTGGTAAGGTTCTAGAGCTGTGGCTGAGGTCTGTAGGGAGGGTTCCAGGGCTGTTGCTGAGTTCGTGGTAGGGTTCTAGAGCTCTGGCAGGGTTCTAGAGCTCTGGCGGGCTTCTGTGCCAGGTTTCCGGGGCTGTACCCTTGGCTGCAGCACTCACCCCCCTACCCCCCCGCTCCCCCGGCCGGTCTCCATGCAGGGGCTGTGACAGGGGGCTTGGCAGCGGCCTGAAAGTCAAATCTGGTCATTTAGATTCAAGTGGTGACTGTGGAGGAGACAGAGAGCGCGTCCGTCTCTCTGGTTCCCAGATCCCGGTCGCTCATTACCCTTCTCTGCTCGTTCACATGTCTACATACAGACACGCCGCGAAACGTTTGGTTTCTTTTGACATGTATGTATGCAATTACTTTGGATGAATAGACACAAAACAAGTCTGTTATTGTGGAAAAATGCTCTAGTAAACAAGTATTCAGCAGCATGTGGCTGTTGAATTGAATGAAGATCTATTGCAAGGACAATAATGCTTAATGCAATTTAAAGCTTTATTGTATACAAATTGTAAAGGACTGGAAAAGCAAATGGGCAATTGGGTGTATCTTTTTGTCTCTGTTGTCCTGAATGACCTCAATTTAAATTGGTAGATTTTGTTTTAGGTTGAATTCGATTTTGACTACTTGAAAAGAATAGATTACACAGTCAACATAAAATTACGTTGTAAAATATTATTTACACATTTCTTTTTTAAGAATATATGTAAGGTTGCATAATTATAACATCTCAGATTAGATCAAATGTAGATTTCATGATAATGGAATAAAGCTGACTCACCCTCAGGTTTCACATTGTCAGCAAGAATCTATTTCTTGAAAATGGAGCATTTCTTACAATGCGGTTATCCTGCAGTTTTAAAACGACTTGTCAGAGAGGTGTGCTTGTTATGTAAACGAGGTCCTATCTGGTCTTAATACGGTCATTTACCGCCAACCTATTTAAAGGACGAGAGATTTGCCATGCTTGTCAATTGCATCATTGCTTGGTCAATTACATTCTTCTTCTTGTTGGGAGGAGGAAGTCATTAGCAGCTGCTCTCCAGCGTGGTCACTCAGGAATGATACCCTCCCTTCTGGACTGTCTAGGGTCCTCATGTCCTGATGAGGCCTCTGGTGGTTGAATACAAACCATGGTAAATACACAGAGACTCGGAGTATACCCACACAGGGCGTTACCCCCACGCATGCATACTGGTCACACACCACACACGCCAGGCATGCACACATGTTGAAGGAGGAGCGTCATAGCAACAGGCAGGCAGGCAAGGACAGACATGGTAAGACAGACAGGCATGCAGATTCCAGGCTTCATCGTTGTAGCTGGCAAGGTTCCCCCTAGCATGGCAGGCTGACTAGCGTGGCGGGCTGACTAGCGTGGCGGGCTGACTAGCGTGGCGGGCTGACTAGCGTGGCGGGCTGACTAGCGTGGTGGGCTGACTAGCGTGGCGGGCTGACTAGCGTGGCGGGCTAGTCACAGCTGTGTGCCATTGCTTTGGCCTGGAAGGAGAATAGGACAAAGGGTGAGGGAGAGGGAGGGGGGAGCGGGATGCCCCGAACACAGGGGTGAGGCTGCGTTTCGACACCCAGCCTTCCTTTTAACAGGACAGGGTGCTCCACACTCGCTCCACTCCTCTCCGCTCTGCCCCGGCCCTCAGCCATTTTGAATAGGGGAAAAAAAAGTGTCTGCTTTCTCTCTCCCTCTCTCTCCCTCTTCCTCTTTCACTACGTGGCTAAGATTGGACAGAGGGGACACAGAAGGAGATGTCTGGGTGATGGCATGTTTGCAGAGAAAAGTTCGGTTGGAAAGCAGAGTCCTTTTCACTCTCTGCTTTCCTTTAGAATGTTCAGTTCTTTTTTTCCTCCAAGGCTGCTGTTCAGCTTCTTTTATTTCTGCCTTAGTGTTGTCAGTTCGTCTCTCCCTCTTATCTCCTCTAACTTTTGTTGCTGTTTTCTTGTTGCGGGTTCATTTCGCCCCTGTCCGTGTTAGGCTGTGTGTTTTTTTTTTTGTAATTCCCCCGTTTGATTTTGTCCCAAAGAGTTTAAGACAAAAGGAAATGTCTTTATTTTGGTTCGCTAAGGAGAATCAGACCTGCAGCCAAGGACCCTGCTGGGATGTAAAAAAAAAAAAAAAAAAAACGTAGCAGAACGAAGCGACACAGAAAAAAAAAAAAAAAACGCTGCACACTGAGTCCCCCGCCACATTATTTTGCCGTCTCTCTCTCTCCGTACATCTCAAACCCATCTCCAGGGTTTGTACCCCGTAAATGAGGACGGACCACTGGGCGGGACAGCGAAAAGAGGGAGGAAGGAAAGAGGAGACAGTACCTTTTCGTAATTTCCCCGGTATACTCTTGTTTTAAAACGGAAATGTTATTCTCTGTAGTTGAGGCACTGTTCTGTGTGTTTTTCTTGGTGTAGTTGTGTTGGCACATGTTTGGGACTGTGTTTGTCTGGGCTTGTGTGTGTCTGTGTGTGTACATGTGTGTGTGTATCTGATTTCATAGTCGGACTGCGATGCTGCCTTCCCTGCGTGGTGCTAACTGTTTCTGTGTGTGTTGGCTTTAGGTCTCTTCATTTTGGCTGGAGGGTCGGCCTACTCTGCACCCTAAGCCTGACTCCATTTTAATGCCAGGCGCTGACTGATCTGTCCGACCACCCCCACGTCTCCTCTGGACTCTGATATGTGGCTTTCTGGTACGTTTATATCTGTCTTTTGTTTAGTTTTTCTCTTCTAACTGACCTTCTGCTTGTGCTTTATCATGGGATCTGAATACCGACCTTGTTTTTACATTTTTACCTGGAATCTTCCATGGTTTGTGTTGACCATGGCACATGTGGTTTTAAATTGCGCAAAGAGGTTCTGCAGTAATACACGCAATACCTAAAGCAGATGAAATGGGGTTTATCTGTGTGAAACCGCAGTGATAAAAATATGTATTTGCTTTTAATCAAATAATTAGAGCAGTGTCTTCAAATAAACAAAACAAGAATTGAAATTCATGTTCTGTTTAACCGCATATTTGAAATGGCGTTCAAATTCAAGGATCCCCAAAATCTATTTGTAAAAATAAGTGTTTCATAGCTGTTTCTACACTTCCATATTTTTGATGTACAGTCTTGGTGGATTTGCATAACTCATCAGTCTCTGCAGCATGAACTGTCACAATGCAGTGCGTACAGTGACTCAAAGAAACATCCACATTCACATTTCTGTTTGAATAGGCATCTTTTTATCTTTATTCGTCGCTGGAAATGTAGAAAAGCTGGAGGAAGAGGAATGTTGTTGTGGGAATGACCTGGAACCCTAAGGAAGGAAGGATGATTCAGGTGAAGTCACTGAATACTCTGTGATACAGTATCAGCTAAATGTGTGGCAAGTAGTGTCTGCCTGTGGTTGTTTATCTGATTGTAGATACGTTTATCTCTGCCTTCCTGGTAGCAGTATTTCAGTGCCGGTACACAAAAGAACAAAGTCAAGTTAAATCTGGATTATGGATATTTTTTATGTAACGTGAACCTTCGTCAGAATTCAGAAGTTGATTCGGTCTTAAAATAATTGTTTGCGATTTCCAATAAAGTCAAATATATATTTATTTAGCAGGGAGTTTACATTGTTTATACTTTTTCACTGCAATTTTAATAGCGATCACACTAAATAAAATTCTAAATATAATAATATTTACTGATCTTTCTCCCCTTTGAAAGTTCGATATAAGCAATACTATAAGACAGAAATTACAGATAATTCCTGGCACATCTGACAGTTGTGTCTAATTCATTGTGCCGTGCTCAACAAAATGTTTTCTCTCTCCCGAAGATGATAGTTTGACCTGTGAGTTGTAAAGACTTTTCAATAATATTTTTCAAGGTGTTAAAATCATTTGAAGAGGTGCATCGCGTTTCATTTTTAATCCCAGAGACAGACCATTCAGTCGACTGTTCAGAACAAAAATGTGGTACTTCAATCCTGATTCAGTAATGGTAAATTGTCTGTGGGTGGTTGAGTTTGTCACAGCGATTTTAACATTGTCTTGAAAGCTCTAAACGTGAGTGCAACATGCTGTTCAAAAAAGTTATTGTCTTTTAACATTGAAGAAAATTGACTTTGACCCTTCAGGTTGTTGTGAGGATGAGCAGGATGAAAGCGCATGTTGCTTTGAAGCTGTTTCTAACCAGACAGTAACTGCTGTCCTGATAGGTGATGTGGGGCGTGTAGAGACTTTAACTGACGCAGTGCTGGTTAGAACAGAGAAGCTGCAGCTCTGTGTGTCCGTCTGCGCTCCTTATCTGACTTCCAGTCAGACTGCTCTCCTCCTTGGTCCTCAGCCTTCCCTCCAGCTGCTCTGTCTGACTCCATACTCCTGAGGACCAATCAGGGATTCTTAAAGTTTTGGAAAAAGACATCAGCGTTGGACTCGTGGTCTTCCAAGGCTCCCCTTCGCGGTGAGGACATCGCCAGCTGCCACAAACCCGTAGATCCGAACTTGTGGTGACATGGCCGCACAAGCTCGTGTCTATAGGTATGTGTCTCCCTGGCCCGGACAGCACCACAGGAGGTGTCTATAGGTATGTGTCTCCCTGGCCCGGACAGCACCACAGGAGGTGTCTATAGGTATGTGTCTCCCTGGCCTGGACAGCACCACAGGAGGTGTCTATAGGTATGTGTCTCCCTGGCCTGGACAGCACCACGGGAGGTGTCTATAGGTATGTGTCTCCCTGGCCTGGACAGCACCACGGGAGGTGTCTATAGGTATGTGTCTCCCTGGCCTGGACAGCACCACAGGAGGTTTCTATAGGTATGTGTCTCCCTGGCCTGGACAGCACCACAGGAGGTTTCTATAGGTATGTGTCTCCCTGGCCTGGACACACCTCAGGAGGTTTCTATAGGTATGTGTCTCCCTGGCCTGGACAGCACCACAGGAAGCCGTCCTCTTGGACCTGGCAGGACCGAGATCACGGGGTGCTCTGTCACGGGAAGACATGTTTGGTGGCATGGTAGGATTGTAGGAGATGGTGTTTGGTGGCATGGTAGGATTGTAGGAGATGGTGTTTGGTGGCATGGTAGGATTGTAGGAGATGGTGTTTGGTGGCATGGTAGGATTGTAGGAGATGGTGTTTGGTGGCATGGTAGGATTGTAGGAGATGGTGTTTGGTGGCATGGTAGGATTGTAGGAGATGGTGTTTGGTGGCATGGTAGGATTGTAGGAGATGGTGTTTGGTGGCATGGGAGGATCGTGGGAGATGGTGTTTGGTGGCATGGTAGGATTGTAGGAGATGGTGTTTGGTGGCATGGGAGGATCGTGGGAGATGGTGTTTGGTGGCATGGTAGGATTGTAGGAGATGGTGTTTGGTGGCATGGTAGGATTGTAGGGGATGGTGTTTGGTGGCATGGTAGGATTGTAGGGGATGGTGTTTGGTCTCATGGGAGGATCGTGGGAGACGAGGCTGCTTGATGAAGTGGGGGGATTGCAGACTGACACTCCAGTCACATGTCTTTGGAAAAAGCGCCAATGAAGCTCCACCCTCGCCAAGACTAATCTGCCCGGCAACAGACCTCTGGAGGCCCATCTCATCTCCCAAACAAACCACACCTACTCCTCAACATCATCGCAACCGTGTTCTCCAACGCGTCCAAGGTCACTGCTTCAAACCAGCTCAGAATGACGACGAGATTCGGAAATTGGTGGAAAGCCTCCTATTCCAGCTCTGTCTTCACGTCCACACTGAGCTTCGACCGCCCCTGGACCGGCCCAAGCCCCTGCCAGCCCTGCATGTCCTCCAGGCGGCCCCATTCAGCACACTGTTGTCCCAGGTTGAGGTAGTAGGTTGTATAGTTTAGAGTGACATCACAGGAGATAACTGTACAGCCTCCTAGCTTTCCCTGAGGGAACACCACACCTGGACGACGTCCCCACACACCTTGGACAATGTCACCATACCTGGAGGACATTACTACGCATCCTGGATGACCTCACCACACCTGGATGATGTCACCACAAACCTCGTATGACATCACCACATGAGGATGACATCCCCTGGCCTGGAAGACAGTGATATAAATAATATATTACTGTTTGTTACTCTGTTGTCTGTATATTGTGGGTGCTATTCATTGGCAGTTAATATGAAACTTTCAATCATAAATGTTGTCAGTTAGTTTAAAGCAAGTAAACAGTTATGACTATTTACGTATGACTACGTTTTTTTCCACTGCATTTTGTTTGATTCAGTAAGAAAATGTGATTTCAGCACAGGTAGGAGAGTTAAAAAATAAAAGACTTGCTGCAAGCTATCAATGGAAACAATAAGACAACCACTGTTCACCAATTGAATATCCAACAGCTCATAATTGCACTACTTACACAGAAACATCGTTTTTTTCTTAAACAAACGTTGGCGCAGTAGTTTGCACGCTGGTTTGTGTGTGTGTGTGTGTGTGTGTGTGTGTGTGTGTGTGTGTGTGTGTGCGTGCGTGTGTGTGCGTGCGTGTGTGTGTGTGTGTGTGTGTGTGCAAGGTGAACAGAGGGATGAGGAGAGGAAGATAACTGACAGAGAGAAGAGAAGGATCTGGAAGGAGACCAGGAGGGGATCTGCAGCTCTAACATGCCAGAGCAGCGAGGATCATGCCAGGTTAATTAGAGAGGAAAACTACAGGGAACTAAAGAAGGAAATTCACTTCCAACGCAGGTTTAAACTGGTTTGATTTTGCTGTTGGTGTTACACAGTATATTATTACAGTTGCACGATGATATTTCTGGGCTTTAATGATCGTGAACAGACAAACATTTTGTCTGTCAAGTTTATTCAATCAATTTTTTTCCTCCCTGCCCTAAGAGGTGTTGGAATTCCAGTTATGGGTTAATCTCAACATGCTAGATGTTACTGTGTCGTCCAACAATAGGTTCTTTATGTCCCAATGGTGAATGTGACTCTGCCAACATGTTTGCCTAGTGAGATCACTGCTCATTTTCAGAACGTTTTGTGAATAATCAATAGTTCCATTGGTGCGGTTAGCTGGGTATCGGTGATGAGTCACAACCCTGTTTCAATTGTAACCAAATACAACCCACTGAATACTGTACATAGTAATCCTACCTACTCTGCTGCTGTGCACAAATATACACAACAACCTCATAGGATTGTTTTATTTTATGATGTGTGTGTGTTCATTTAGCAGACGTTAAATCATTTCAATTTGCAGGCAAATACTCGACCACTGAGCTGTGTTCATTTGTTCTTATCCTTTAAAAAAAAAAAAAATGTTACTTTTTTTTAACTTTTACTTTTTACTTAAAAAAATTGCACAGGTAAACAACACACAAACTGGAAACAGACATCCACTAAAATACATTGCAAACCCATACTGATATTCCATTCTTAGCCTCCACAGCAGCAGATCACATAAGAGCTGTGGCTTGCTGCTCCCAGTTTCACATTTCAAATTGCGTGTGTGTAGATCGACAGTTAGTTTTTTCTGAGGAAATCGTATTTACATCAAACAGTCATTTAGTCATTTTAGCAGACGCTCTTATCCAGAGCGACTTACAGTAAGTACAAACAGAACCCCAAATGTGTTCTGTTTGTCTCCTCCAAAAAGTATGCAACAATAGCGACGGATGTTGTTCCTTTTACCACGGAACACTCAGCCTAATCCTCAACCAGGAACTCTCCTGTGCTCAGCATGGGTGTGACCAACTCAAGATTCAAAATTAACTTTATTGTCGGGAAATTATGCTTGAGCTTTCAGCCATGCTGTAGCCGTAAAAAAGAAACAAACCACGTTCAAAAAGTGAATAAAAACAAACAGCAAGATTCATAAAGCACGTAGACAAACATACAACAACAAAATAGATTGATAAGAGCAAAGATCTGCTTCAATCCCTTAAATATTAGCAAAAATGAATGCATGCAGACCATCAGGGAGAGTCTAACCTGCAAGACAGAACCAGACTAGGCCCGACCAACCCGGCTCCCCTTGGCTTCCTCTAAACAGTAATATAACTAACCATTTGGGTATAGGGTTAGCCATGATCATAATATTTTTGCTATAATTGTTCCTGAGATTACCCCCCCAAAATGGCATCCATTAGAATAATTTATAATACAAATAACCTTCATTATCATTTCCAACAGACCTTTAGCATTATAATAAGGAATTTATACTGCAAAAAATATATATGTAAATACGTTTGATGTTGGTTGATTTAATGTTTTTATTTGCTTAGAATTTTTCTATGTATGTATTTTAATATTGTATCAAGGCTTGTGGGATGTTGCTGTGTATAGCACTCCTGAGTATAGAATTATAATGTTAGGTGTTATCAAGAGGATTAACCCAAAATGTCCTAAATCTTTAAAACCAAATGTTACCAACAGATTGTGGTAAATGCTTGTATTTTTGGAAGGTCACCGCAAAATTTTAACGGTATTATATTCATTAGATTTAATATTTTTCACAACCCTTTGCTACTTAACAAATGCAAAAACTAAAATGATATTTATCCGGTGTTGGAACAGAGTAATTACAGAACATTAACCCCATCATTAAGACAGACCCACCAACAAATGATGACCTCCTCGATGCTGTAAACACAACATTATTCTCCAGATGGAAAGTGTTTGTTTGTTTGTGCATGCTTGTAGACACAGGATCAAGGCTGGTTTAGACACATATGGACACAACCTGTACCAGACAAAGATTTGCAAATGTTCATAATTGTAAACTCTCATCTGAGAAATGACAGCACTCAGCCAAGAGAGTGTGTGTGCGTGTGTGTATCATCTGCTACTAGGGTTTGGGTACAGGGAAGGCTCTAATATGATTTTAAGATACGTTTCCCATACTAACAGTATTGATTTGAACATTATATCTACATTGCCCATGTTAGTCATTTAGCAGATGCTTTTAACCAAAGCAACAGGCGAATAGTTCAGCTCCTTGGCTCACCTCCCCACCCAGCCTGACACGGCAGGTCCTGCCGTCAACCCGTCTGTCACATCAGAGCCACTGGAGAAGAGAAGCGGGCGCCCCCTGTTGGTGGCCGGCGGTAGTGTTATATCCCAGTGCATTTAGTCCCAGTGCAGTGGGTGTTGTGGTGGGTGTGTGCGTCGTGCTGGGTGTCGTGGTGTGTGTCGTGTGTGTGTGTGTGTCGTGGGAGAGAGCTTCCGTTCTGCTTCTTTGTTCTGTCAAGGCTACAGGCTGGTGGGGAGGTGGAGGGGGATGATTGTGAGGAAGGAGGGAGGGAGGAGGGGGGGAGGAGTGATCAGAAGAGGACGGGAGGGAGGTTAAAAGTTAGCCACTCACACATGACAAAGAAGACGTTGTGAAGCGGTCTTGAACATGATCGTTCTTCTGTCCCTCGCTGTTCAGGTTGAGGGTTTGGAGTGGTGGAGGCAGAGTTTGTGTGCGTGTTTGCGCTTGTGTGTGTGTGTGGACGTGAGTTTTTGCGCTTGTGTGTATGTGTGTGCATCTGTGTGTGTGTGTGTGTGCGTGCAGAGGTGCCGGATAGATGGATGGGAGGATGTGTCAAGGTAACAGTGGGCCGAGACCAAGGAGAGAGACTGGGGGAGGTTGGGAGAGACCAGGTGGGATAGAAGGTTTCGTAGCACTACAGCACAGGGCTGGTATGAGCTATGGACTAACTGCCCACTGTGAGGACAGCACACAGCATGTGATGTATGACCAGAGAGAGATTAACCTAGAAACACACACACTCCTCAAACCACTCACATAGGCTGGCTGGGAGGAGAGAGGAGAGGAAGGAAGGGAGGAGGGAAGGAAGGAAGGAAGGAAGGAAGGAAGGAAGGAGGGAATGGAGGGGTGAAAGGAAGGAAGTAGGGAATATAGTGAGGAGATGTGGTAGGACGGAGTCCACAGCTTTATATATTTGAGGTGAAAGAGATTTCAGGGAATTCCAGATTGACCTCATTCAAGCGGACTGAGAGATGGGGAGTTATTCAGCGGTCGCTGATCTGTGCCCATTTCATGTCGTTCGTCGGTAGTCCCCTGCCACTGCAGGTCCCCCTCTTCCCCCTCTGTCTGGCTGTCCTACCTTCTCTCCTCCTCTCCTCCTCTCTTCCTCTCTGTTCTTTAATTGTCCGTCTTCAAACCTAGAATTTTACATTCATAAGAAGTTACATATCACCTGACCAGAGAGCCAAGAGGTGTCGTTTCCCCCACCTCATTCTCAAACTCTCCGTCTCTTCTGCAGGCAGTCGCTCCCAAGGTCCCTCCCCCATTTTACCCATTCTCTCTTGTTCCCTCCCTCGCTTGCTCTTTCTGTCTCTCGCTCTCCCTCTCTCTCCCTCTCCCTCTCTCTCTCATCTCTCTCTCTCTCCGCGAGGCACACACTCAGAGCCAGTTGCACACAGAGACAGGGTAGAGAGTGTGAGCGAGACAGGAGCAGAGGAAAGCAGGAATTATAGAAAGAGAGAGACGGACATGCTGACTCGAAGAGGATTTTTTTTTTTTGCAGAACAGGAGCATGAAAAGGGACATTGTAAGGCGGGAAACGCTTGTGTTTCTCTCTTCCCTCCCTCCTTCCCTCCTTTCTTCTCCCGCGCGCTTCCTCTCTCTGTCTCTTTCCCTCTCTCTCTCTCTCTGTCTCTCCCTTCTATATCTTTCTATCTCCCTCTTTCCTTCAATTCCTCTCTCCCTCTGTCCCCCCTCTCTTTCTCTCTCTCTCTCTCTCTCTCTCTCTCTCTCTCTCTCTCTCTCTCTCTCTCTCTCTCTCTCTCTCTCTCTCTCTCCCTGTCTCGGTGTAGCAGACCTCTTGGTCTAACTGGTTTCAGCTGTGGGAGGAAATGAATGAATGATATTTATTTCTCTATCCAGGCGTGCTGTGGGATGCTGCCTGAAGCAGAGCACTTCTCTCTGCCCCGAGAGCCCGGCTGGAACCCGGGAGGGGGGGGGGGGGGGGGCAGGGAGAGAGGGGGAGGAGGAGAAGAAAGACTGAGAGACGGAGACGGAGAGAGAGGCAGAGAGAGAGAGAGAGAGACAGGGTTTTTGTGACAGGGAAGAAGAAAGGGAGGGAGGGAGGGACAACAGGCGTTGACACATTCTTTCCTATTATCCAGTTCTGTTTCTGTTTGTTTTTCTATTCTCTTTTACCTTCTGTCACAAAGATCTGATGACTTCCAGGCTTCCGCCCGCCCTCCCTCCCTCCCGCCCCACCAGCCTGCCTGCGAGCTGGACTGTTTTACATAGGAAGCACTGGGAGGGACAGTGAAAAGGGTTAGGGGGTGTTGTGTCTGTGTGGTCGTGTCTTATGTATTGTACTGTTGGACATGGATGGGTAGGTGACTGAGAGGAGTAGGAACTTGTCTGTGTGCTGTGTGAGGCCCCTCTCTCTTGTCTCTCTCCTGCTTCTCTCTCTCCTCCTGCCCGCCTCTCCCCTCCTGCTCCTCTCCTCCCTAGCCTTTCTCCCTTTGCCTCTCTCTTCCTGCCTCTCTTACGTTCTTTTTCCTGCCTTCCTCTCGCTCTCTCTCCTGCCCCTCTCTCCCACCATGCTGTCGCTTTTTTTCTCGTCTTTCTAGGCAGTCAGCACTTCCAGGCCCATCGATCCAGGGAGAGATCTCTCGCTCTCTCTCTGTCTCTCTCTCGCTCTCTCTCTCTCTGCTCTCTATCCCGGATGCTGTCTCCCATAGCTCCTCTAATCTTCACATTTCTAATGTCACTCTCTCGTCGTTCGCCTCCTATCCTACAACCTCTCTCTCCTTTCATCCTCTGCTCTCCCCTGTGTAGTAGCTCCCTCCTTCTCCTCCTCTTTCACTATTCTCTCCTGTACTGTATTTCAGCATTTTCCTGTCCCTCTCTCTCTCTCTCTATCTCTCTATCTCTCTCTCTCTCTGTCCCCTTCACCCTTTCCTTCTCCATTTCTCTCTTTCTCCCTACAAATCCTCCTCTTCTCTCTACCTCCCTTTCTCTCTTTCTTTCTACCTTCCTCCCCCCCCCCCCCCTCTCTCTCTCTCTCTCTCTCTCTCTCTCTCTCTCTCTCTCTCTCTCTCTCTCTCTCTCTCTCTCTCTTCCCCCTGCATGTCTGAGTAGCAGACAGCCAGACAGTGGGTTTGAGCAGTCTCATGCACTAGCCCTCAGGATCCCTGCAAACAAAGCTCGCCATCTCCTCCTTTTTCCTGCTCTCTTTCCATCCCCCTCTCATTTTCCTCTTTTTCTTTCTCTTTCAATACCCCGCTCTCTGTCGGTCTCGCTCTCTCTCTTTCTCTCTCACTCTGTCTTTCACCCCTTCTCTCTCTCTCTCTCTGTCTCTCTCTGTCTCTCTCTCTCTCTCTCTCTCCCACCCTCTCTACAGACCGGCAGACAGACACAGTGAACTGCGGCAGTTTGAGACATCGCAGCCAGAAGGGTGAGTCCTCCTCTCTCCTCCTCCTCTCTCCTCTCCCTGCCAGACAGACTTAGCGTGAGACCTGCCGTCTAGCTGTACTGTCCTGCAGGGCTTCGTCTCCTGTCCCTGGGCTGCGGCGGGTTGTGTGTTCGGATCCCTCGTACGGAGGAATGGAGCTCGTTCCTGTGCTCCTCTGGCCGCTGTGAGAGCCACGGAGAGGCTGGATGTTTTCTGTCAGAGTCCAAACCTGGGACTCCGTGTTTGGTGCGACGGTGCCGTTTGCCTGCTGAACCCTTTCTGTTCTAGTTGCCATTGTGTGTGTCTGCGCAAGATGGATCAAAGCGATTCATTGTGATCTCGGTCCAAGATGGGAGTGATAAACTAGAGTGGTACTGGACCCTGCATGGTGATAGTGTGTGTGTGTGTGTGTAGGGGTGTGAGTCTGTGTTCTCGTCACCGTGGCACAGCAGCGCGCCCCCCGTGTGCTCCGTGTGTGGTCGTACGTGCACACGCACGCCCGGGCACATCCGTGTCCTCGCGCACCGCCGGGGTCCGGCTCAGCTTGTGACCGTGCGTGCGTGGATTCGCCCGTTCCTATTTATCCGTTCTTCTCCATCCATTCGTTTCTTTGTTCCGCTCGCGGGGCGAGCGATGCTGGCCGTCGTCGTGGCCGTCGTCGTGGCCGTCGTCGTGGCTGTGTCGGGAGACGGGAAGCGGCCATTGTGCCTCCGCTCTCTCTCTCTGCTCTCCGCCGCCCCGGGCGCCCGGACGGCCCACGCCCCGCCTGCACCTCTCTCATTCCCTGAGACCCTAACTTGTGACGTTCTGCTGTGCACGGGTTGGGCTCTCGGGAGCTGCGAGGGGTGCACACACACCTCTCCCCCCCCCCCCCACCGAGGAGGCCGAGGCGAGAGAGAGAGAGAGAGAGAGAAGGAGAGAGAGACAGAGAGAGAGATGGAGAGAACAAGACAGGGATGACATGTGAGAGATGGAAGGATACAGATCAGAGGAGACAGAGAGGAGACGGATGAGAGATGGAGAAAGACAGAGACAGGAATGGGAACAAAGACATAATGCAGAGAGACGTACATAGAGGAGAGAGATGGAGAGAAGGAGATATAGGGAGACAATATATAGGGAGTAGGGTGCAGGATGTGGGAAGTAGGGTACAGGGCGTAGGGTACAGGGCGTAGGGTACAGGGCGTAGGGTACAGAGCGTAGGGTACAGGGCGTAGGGTACAGGGCGTAGGGTACAGAGCGTAGGGTACAGGGCGTAGGGTACAGGGCGTAGGGTACAGGGCGTAGGGTACAGGGCGTAGGGTACAGGGCGTAGGGTACAGGGCGTAGGGTACAGGGCGTAGGGTACAGGGTGTAGGGTACAGGGCGTAGGGGTGTATGATGCTAGAAACACAGAATAGGATGGAGGGTGTAGGCTGCAAGGCGTACGACGCAAGGAGCCATGTGCAGAATGGGTGGGGGACCGAGGGGTAAGTTGTAGGTCAGAGAGGGGGTAGTTGGGAGGGAGCAGTGGTGTGGAGGTGGTAGAGAGGGGTAGTAGAGAGGGGCAGTAGAGAGGGACAGTAGAGAGGGGTAGAAGAGAGGGGCAGTAGAGAGGGGCGGTAGAGAGGGCAGTAGAGAGGGGCAGTAGAGAAGGGCAGTAGAGAGGGGCAGTAGAAAGGGGCTGTAGCGAGGGGCAGTAGAGAGGGGCAGTAGAGAGGGGCAGTAGAGAGGGGCAGTAGAGAAGGGCAGTAGAGAGGGGCAGTAGAGAAGGGCAGTAGAGAGGGCCAGTAGAGAGGGCCAGTAGAGAGGGGCTGTAGAGAGGGGCAGTAGAGAGGGGCAGTAGAGAAGGGCAGTAGAGAGGGGCAGTAGAGAAGGGCAGTAGAGAGGGCCAGTAGAGAGGGCCAGTAGAGAGGGGCTGTAGAGAGGGGTAGTAGAGAAGGGCAGTAGAGAGGGGCATTAGAGAAGAGCAGTAGAGAGGGGCAGTAGAGAGGGGTAGTAGAGAAGGGCAGTAGAGAGGGGCTGTAGAGAGGGGCAGTAGAGAGGGGCAGTAGAGAGGGGCAGTAGAGAAGGGCAGTAGAGAGGGGCAGTAGAGAGGGGTAGTAGAGAAGGGCAGTAGAGAAGGGCAGTAGAGAGGGGCAGTAGAGAAGGGCAGTAGAGAAGGGCAGTAGAGAAGGGCAGTAGAGAAGGGCAGTAGAGAGGGGCTGTAGAGAGGGGCAGTAGAGAAGAGCAGTAGAGAGGGGCAGTAGAGAGGGGTAGTAGAGAAGAGCAGTAGAGAGGGGCAGTAGAGAGGGGTAGTAGAGAAGGGCAGTAGAGAAGGGCAGTAGAGAGGGGCTGTAGAGAGGGGCAGTAGAGAGGGGCTGTAGAGAGGGGCAGTAGAGAGGGGCAGTAGAGAGGGGTAGAAGAGAGGGGCAGTAGAGAAGGGCAGTAGAGAAGAGCAGTAGAGAGGGGCAGTAGAGAAGGGCAGTAGAGAGGGGCTGTAGAGAGGGGTAGTAGAGAAGGGCAGTAGAGAAGGGCAGTAGAGAGGGGTAATAGAGAGGGCAGTAGAGAAGGGCAGTAGAGAGGGGCAGTAGAGAGGGGCAGTAGAGAGGGGCAGTATAGAGGGGTAGTAGTACAGAGGATTGTGAGAGAGAAGGTGAGAGCTGGAGGAACATGTGTGTGTGGAGGGAGTGACACATTCTCCTCTAGCAGCTTGTGTGTGTGTGTGTGTGTGTGTGTGTGTGTTTGGTCCTGCTGCTGTGTGTCCGTGCTGCGGCCCTGTGGTCATGTGATCGCTGTTTTGAGAGCAGCACAAAGTACTGGTGAGAGCGTGCTCAGATCAGCTCGGTACACTTGTGTTTGACCTCATACCAAAACCTCATCTGCTCATCTGTGTGCCCAGGATACAGCTGTGTGTCTGTGTGTACCTGTATTTGAGGTGTGTGTGTGTGTGTGTGTGTGTGTGTGTGTGTGTGTGTGTCTGTCTGTCTGTCTGTCTGTGTGTGTGTGTGTGTGTGTGTGAGAGAGAGAGAGAGAGAGAGAGAGAGAGAGAGAGAGAGAGAGAGAGAGAGAGAGAGAGAGAGAGAGAGAGAGAGAGAGAGAGAGAGAGAGAGAGAGAGAGAGAGAGAGAGAGAGAGAGAGAGAGAGAGAGAGAGAGAGAGAGAGAGAGCGAGCATTGATGGAGATGCAAGACTCAGACAGTAGGAGGACTTCAGTGGATATCCAGGTAGAGGCCAGCTGCTTCCCACTGCTGGTTAGACAGACTTGCTCGGTGTGTGTCCTGGTTCCTAGTGAGGTGTGTGTCCTGGTTCCTAGTGAGGTGTGTGTCCTGGTTCCTAGTGAGGTGTGTGTCCTGGTTCCTAGTGAGGTGTGTGTCCTGGTTTCTAGTGAGGTGTGTGTCCTGGTTCCTAGTGAGGTGTGTGTCCTGGTTCCTAGTGAGGTGTGTGTCCTGGTTTCTAGTGAGGTGTGTGTTCTGAGTGTCTATTCGCCCCACAAGGCCTAATGGTGCATCAGGGCTTTTTGTGAGCCAACCCATGTGAAGAGAGACAGGGATTGTCAACTGAAGAAATAGGAAGAATAGGGTAGTGCACAACCCAGTTGCTGGTATGTAGCTGTGTTGCGTTGAAGGACTGTGTGTTGGATTTGCAGTGTGTGTTCTTTTGGAGAAGAGTGTGGTATATTGCAGAATAGTATTTTGTCGCAGTCGTGTGTGTTGCGTTCCAATGGTGTGTTGTGTTGGAGGGGTGTGTGTTCTCTTGCGGGGTGTGTGTTTTGGATATGCATTGGTGTGTGCTGTGTTTAAGGAGTGTGTGTTGTACAGTGTTGTGTTGCTTTTGTCGCAGCGATGTGTTTTGTTTGTGTGGTGTGTTTGGCGTGCTAACTTCAGTAGGATGGGTGAGGTCCGCTGAGGTCCAGTTGTGCATATGGTACGATCTTCCATCAGAGCAGTCTGGGTTCAATCTCAATATAGCCCTGTGGCCTCATCAGGCATGTCAGACATATTTCTGTGGTGTGTGTGTGTGTGTGTGTGTGTGTGTGTGTGTGTGTGTGTGTGTGTGTGTGTGTGTGTGTGTGTGTGTAGATGGATGGTATTGCCATGCCATCTGTTCAATTCCTTAGTGTCTGCAATGTTTGTAGAGTTTCTTTGTACATATTGTATTTAAGTATATTTGTGAAAATACATAGCTTTTATAAAAATAATAACTTAACATTTCACACAAGAGTGTGAACGTGTGTGTGTGTGTGGTGTGTGTGTGGTGTGTGTGTGTGGTGTGTATGGTCTGTGTGTGTGTGGTGTGTGTATGGTCTGTGTGTGTGTGTGTGTGTGGTGTGTGTTGGAGAGGGGGCAGCATGCTCTGCTGACGTGTACTCTGGGTCTCACAGGGTTTCCCTGCCTCGAGTCAGGGGCTGCTGGTCTGCAGCAGGCCGGGGTTAGCGATGGCGGCGCTAGTGAAGGGTTAGCATTAGCGGTACAATGGTATGGATGTCAAAGTGTTAGCATAAGCTGTACTACATTATAAACCGAGAAGGGTTGGCGTTAGCGAGTTAGAGAGACAAAAAGAGAGAAAGGGATCATGAGAAACGGTAAAAGAGAATCGGAGAGAGAGAGAGAGAGAGAGAGAGAGAGAGAGAGAGAGAGAGGGATGGTACTGTAGTTAAATGAAACGAGGGAAAGCAAGAGTGCCATTCGTTTTCACACCTATAAGCCCTTAATTACTGTGCAAACTACGCACTAATAATCTGGAAGAGGTGGACATGCAGTGTTATCACACAAACACGTGTAGCTTTGTGATCACATTGTGTGTGTATGTGTGCGGGCGTGGGTGCGCGTGCACGCACGTGTGTGTGCACTCGCATGTTTTCTGGGTCTGCGTGCATGTGTGTGTGTGTGTGTGTCCCAGTCCCAGCGCCCAGACCTTCCAGCACCATGGCACTAACCCAGTCTCTCCCAGATATTTGCAGCGTTGTAAAATGGCCGCCTGTCCACAGTGCTGACGTCTCCCTGTACCCTGTCACAGCGGCAGGTTCACACTGCGCCTACGACACAAACGGGGCCGTTTGATCAACACTGTTCAGAACCAGTTGGTACCGCCCTGCTGAAAGGCATGCTGTATTTGAATGTGTGAACGCTGTTTGGTCATTGTACATGTTTTTACGATAGTGAATGGTGTGGCTGTCGATTATACAGAAAGGGAGAGGCTATCATGTGTCCTGACTGTCATTGTTGTCAGACTCAGAATACTGCGTCCTTGTCTCGTCTCACAGCCGGTGACCCCCCCCCCCCCCCCATCTTCATGTCTACCCAAAACCTTTAATAAACGTTATGAATGCAAATTAGAAATATATTACAAACGGTTATAAACGTATCATACACCTGTTTATATGAATCCTTTATTATCTCAGTTAGGTAAGTGGAGAGAGAAAGGCATCCTCTGATTGGACTGTGGGAATACCCAAACATCCTCTTAACTGTTCTCTGCAGAGACTCTGCTATTTGGTAGTGCATTTTTTACACGATTAAAGCATCAATGTTTCACCTCGTCCAGGACTCTATATTTAGCATGAGATCTAAATGGATTTATGACAGCCTTTCGTCTGCCTCTCCCCCCCCCCCCCCCCCGAGACCAGAGTTTTGTACCTTGATCATATGACTGATGCCTCGGGTGAAGTCACAGTCACCCTGCCTCAGAGGCTGGGAGGCTAAGTGTCTGAGAGGCTGTGAGGTATAGAAGCTGAAAGTCAAGGAGGTTTAGAGGCTGGGATGTGAGAGACTCTCTGTTTGGCTGTGTCTCTTCTGCCTCGTTTCCTCTTTGTGGTTGGATAGTAAGCTACAGCACCAGCTCCCCGCCCCACCCCCTCTACCCAGCCCCCACCCCGCCCCCACCCCCTCCACCCCGCCCCCCCCCCCCTCCCTTATCACTGCAGTACGGCAGCTCTGTCTGGGATTCCATTGTTCTGCCGCCCTCCTTGCCTGGCCCTGTTCCTCCAGCCTCTGGCGCCAGTCTGCCCGCTCTGCCAGCTTGCCATACCCTGGCCCAGGCTTGTACCGTCCAGCCTTAGACCGGTCTAGACCAGTCTAATCTAGTACGGGTCCAGCTCCCCTAGCCGACTCCAGCTGCAGGGTGTCTGTGGCGTTCGGGTCCCGGCCTCAGAGCCCCTCCCCCTGGCAGGACCTCCATGTTTCACTGCTGCCAGACGTCCTTCCTTGTCCTCGGTCCGTAACGCCAGCGACCCTCCCTACCTCCCCACCCACCCCACCTCCCCACTATCATCCCTGCTCTAACCCCCCCCCCGCCTCATTCCATCACCCCGACCCCCTTCCCATTCCAGACACTGCCAACTTTTACCCTTACCCATGCTGTCACCCCTGGCTTATACCCATGCCAGATCCCCCATCCCCCTGCCCCTACCCACACCAGCCACCCCTCCATCGCCCACACAGGCACCGCCAGCCGTAAACACCAAGCCCTGATTCTCCACAGCCAGCCAACGCCCACTTTTTACCGCAGTACACACTGTGACTGAGCCACACACATTCTGGATCTGGGACACACACTGTGGAGGAATACACACACGCGCACACTGGAGGCACACACTCTGGATGTCGACACACACTCGTGAGCAAAGACGAACACGCCGTCACACAACACACACACTCATTAGCACCCAAAACACACACCGTCCCGAGGAACAACGCAATGATGAGCAGCAACACACTCTAGAACGCGACACACACACACACACACACAAGCCCTCAGCACCGTGTCCAGGTGCTCAGCCCCCACAGCCGCGGTCCTGACGGACTCTCTGCTCTCTCTGTGTGCTGCATCAGGGCTCGTTTTCTTTGTGTCAAGCGTGCGCCGTGAGTCACTGTGTTGTCAATGTTAGAGAGTGTGTTAATGTGTAAGTGTCTGTTTGCAGCAACGTGTGTAGTGATGTGTGTGTGTTTGTTGTGTGTGTGTGTGTGTGTGTGTGTGTGTGTGTGTGTGTGTGTGTGTGCAGCAGAAGAGACTGATGACTGCTTGGCAGACACTCCACTGCTCCGCCATATGCTCATCACTGGCTCACTACATGCAGCTACCTCTCTCTCTCTCTCTCTCTCTCTCTATCTCTCTCTCTCCTCTCTCTCTCTCTCTCTCTCTCTCTCTCTCTCTCTCTCTCTCTCTCTCTCTCTCTCTCTCTCTCTCTCTCTCTCTCTCCTCTCTCTAGCTCTCTCTCCTCTCTCTCCAGCCTCCTGTTCATCCCTGTCCATGCATACACAGCTTACATGGCTACACACATAAATACGGTCTATGTATAGATCTGTTAAATATATACTCACATATTTTCATACAAAGCCCTTCAATGTTTTGGCTGGATGTGTTAAATGTGTGAAACCTAATGCAATTTCACCATTTAGCATGTTGTAAGCATGTTTTTCTTCTAAATAAACAGTCATTTCTACACGTTGCAGTTGACATATGCTGGAGCTGGTGACTGGCCGGAGGTGCTTGAATGCTGAAGAGGTTCCATACAATCGAAATAAACGGCTTTTGAATATACTCCTCTGTGCACCCAGTGAAATATACACTCACTATCAAGCACAGCAGCATTTTGAAGTATAGAAAAAAAATGTGTTCAAGGTTGTTAAATGCCGCTTTCATACACAATGTCAGCGCAGTTGGTGTAGTGTGAGTAGCACCATAATAATAATGTATGTACGTATGCTAACCAAAACCAAATATATACTAGTTATGTTACAATTTTAAATCATGCTACTTGTATATTATATCAGTTATATTCTAGTTCTATATTACACTGTAATAATTTAAACACCCTGCTATGACGGGCAGGGGCAACCAATCACACTGCTCTCTATGTAGGAGAATTCTTCTGCATCTCCCCTTGTCTGGTTCTCAGCTCCCATCAGACTGTGTCTACAGATCGTCACAGCACACGGCTGGTTCCTCGTCCTAGACACCACACAGTCCTTACTGAACACATCACATTGGGCCTGTCTTGGTCTGGTTGGAATGTGTTAATGCTATCTGCATACAGAACATGTATTGTATTTGACGTGTGTTAGACTGTGGTTGTTGTTTGGGGTGTGGAGTTTATCCTGCTCTGACAGCTGGGTCTGACACTCTCCTTTACAGGTCACTGGAGGCTGTCTAGTCCCAGATCCCACCAGCTGGGAGCCAATCAGAGCCCTGTTTGATCAGAGTGACTCAGCAGTGTGACAGTCACAGCCTCGTTTCATCACAGGCAGACTGTTTCATGGGATATAGGGAGAAGCAGATGATGCCAAATACAGGCAGGGAGAGGCAGACGATGCCAGATAGGCAGGGAGGACCAAACAATGCCAGATAGACAGGGAGAACCAAATGATGCCAGATAGGCAGGGAGAACCAAACGATGCGAGATAGGCAGGGAGAACCAAACAATGCCAGATAGGCAGGGAGGACCAAACGATGCCAGATAGACAGGGAGGACTAAACAAAGCCAGATAGGCAGGGAGAACCAAACGATGCCAGATAGACAGGGAGGACCAAACGATGCCAGATAGGCAGGCAGCAGCTAAAAACAGCACAGTCACTCTTCAACCCTCCAAAGGAGCTTTTATCCTGTTCTTGTATTGTTTGCGAGACGTTTGCAAGACACGAACACGGAGCCTGAGAGCTTCTCTGGTTTGGCTGACGTCACAGAGCGCGTGACTGCATGAGTCACTGAGTCAGATAGCAGCTGGTGTGTGGTGTGTGTCAGGCTGCCTGGGACAGGAGGTCTGACTGTCCCCAGTGACCTGGTGACCCCTGACCCTAAGGACCACACTGCCACCTTCGGTGAACAAGGTGAGTTGAAGGGTGAGTTGAATGTATAGGACTGTGTGTGTGTGTGTGCGTTTGTGTGTGTGCCATCTTCTTCTTTTCCTGCTCCTGCTATCCCTCTTCATGCTCTCTCTCCCCTCTTCCTCCGGGTTTCACACACACACACGCACACACACTCGCCTCCTCTCTCTGTGTTACACACTCTGTCTTTTGTTTGAGGTCAGATGGCGTTGAAGGCAGACCCCGCAGTGCAGCTGAGGAGAATGTTAATATGTCTGTCTGGGCTGATCCCTTCAGGGGCCCCGTACACAGCCAGGGGCCCGCACTCTCTCTCTCTCTCTCTTCTGTCTTTCTCTCTCTTTCCATTTCTCTCTCTCTTTTCTATCTATCTCTCTTTCTTTCTCTCATTCTTTCTCTCTTTCTCAGTCACGGAGGGTGATGTTGAAAATGACTGAACCTTTCTCACACCTGACTGAGTCACCAGCGAGAAGCAGCCCTCACAGCCTCTTCTTACACCTCACATGCTGGCTCGCCCACTCTCTCTCCCTCTCTCTTTCTCTCCCATAACCTCGCTCTCTCTTTCCCTCTATATGTTTTTCTCTCACACTCACAACCCATGTGTCAGCTGAGATGTATACTTCTCAATGCATGCTGCTCTGTCCTGGTTGTGTAGCCTTGGCCTTGGGAGGGAGGGAGGGAGGGAGGGAGATCGATTCATGGTCATTTTAGTGTTGAGCTGCATCTAACTGGGCCAGTGATCAAATCAAAGAGAAAAAGGAGCACAAAAGCCAACCTGTTCACCCCCTCCTCTCTTCGCCCCCCCTCCCCCCCTCCTCCTCTCTTCAGCCCCTCTCCTTCTCTCCCTCTCCTCTCTCAGCTGTAAGCAAGGAGAATGCACCCCCCTTTCCTCCATCCCCTCCTTCCCTCCCTCCCTCTCTGCCCCCCTCTCTCTCTCTCTCTCCCTCTCTCTCTCTCTGTCCACCAAAGTCCTTTCATAATGAATGGCAAGGTACGATAATAGCCTTCAGGTTGCCTTGGAAACCAGACAGGAGCCCTGTATGTGATTTTCTCTTTTTTTCAAGTGGGTAAATGACACTCTTTCTCTCCCTCCCTCCCTCCCTCCCTCTCTCCCTCCCTCTCTCTCTCTCTCTCTCTCTCTCTCTCTATCCCTCCCTCCATCATCACTACCCTCTCTCCCTCTCTTCCTCTCACTCTCCCTCTGTACATTACTCTCACTCTTTCTCAATTTCTTTCTTTCTCTTTCACTCACTCACTCTCTCTACCTCTGCCTAACATTCTCTCCCTCTCTGTCTCTCATCCTCTCTCTAACAGTCCCTCTCTCTTTTTCTCTCTCCCTCTCTGTCTCCCTCTTAGAAAGGGATCTGAAGATATTGGGATGGAAACTGTAGACCTGAGAAAAACATGTGCCTTAACCAGGACTCATATCATCTAATCTGATGATCTTTATCTAGGAGTCTCTGGCAGGCTCACAAAGGTCTGTTCTGTCACACCTGTAACCCATTTATTATACCTGGAACCCACCTCCTACACCTGTAACACACCGGTTACACCTAGAACACACCTGTAACTCACCTATCACACCGTAACTCACCTTTTACACCAGTAACACACCGGTTACACTGTAACCAGGTGTAATAGGCTATAACCAGGTGTAACAGGCTGTAACCAGGTGTAATAGGCTATAACCAGGTGTAACAGGCTATAACCAGGTGTAACAGGCTGTAACCAGGTGTAACAGGCTGTAACCAGGTGTAACAGGCTGTAACCAGGTGTAATAGGCTATAACCAGGTGTAACAGGCTGTAACCAGGTGTAATAGGCTATAACCAGGTGTAACAGGCTGTAACCAGGTGTAATAGGCTATAACCAGGTGTAACAGGCTGTAACCAGGTGTAATAGGCTATAACCAGGTGTAACAGGCTGTAACCAGGTGTAATAGGCTATAACCAGGTATAACAGGCTGTAACCAGGTGTAACAGGCTGTAACCAGGTGTAACAGGTTGTAACCAGGTGTAACAGGCTGTAACCAGGTGTAACAGGCTGTAACCAGGTGTAATAGGCTATAACCAGGTGTAACAGGCTGTAACCAGGTGTAACAGGCTGTAACCAGGTATAACCCAAGATCCCCTGGGGGATCTGACTGGCTGATCTGGGACCGGCCTTAGCAGAGGCCAGGCAGCCCAGACTGCTGTCTAGCAGGGCTGGATACTGATCCAGGGTCAGGGCTAGTGGGAGCAGGTGGATTCTGTTGGATGGTCACATCCCTGCCCCCACAGCTGCTCTCAGACCAAACACTAGTGATCAAGAGTGGGTCTTATCTCACTACTGTGTCTGTGTGTGTGTGTCCATTTGATTGATGGTGGAATATTGAATGTTTTTTCGTGTGTGTTTTTGCTTGTGTGATGTGATATATTGTGTGTGCGATTGCATGCACACATGCATGTGTCTGTGAGAGAGAGAGAGAGAGAGAGAGAGACAGAGAGAAACTGAGACAGAGACAGAGAGAAAGAGATAATAGATGGGTGTAAAGAGAAAAGTGTCTGATGCTCTTCCCAGTGTTGCAGGTTGTCCTGTCTCGTTTCCCAGCAGACTTCCAGGGTCTCAATGGATCTCCCTGCTTCCCTGCTTCACGTACCATCAAAGGAGGGATTAGAGAGCGGTGGAGGGGCAGCTCTGACCGCTCCCAACATTTAAGCTTATTAGAGCGGGGAGGTCCCTGAAACGCTAGGCAGACATCAAAGATGGCTTCTGTGTTGGTGCACAAGCCTGACTCTGTTCGTGGTTGTGTGTGTGCGTGTGTGTGATCACTAGGGTGCGTAGATCTCCTATACCGTGACGGCACCGGATCCTACAGCTCGCAGAGCCCCATCCACAACCTGCTGTGGGGCTGTCCTGGCGTAACCACGGAGACTGAAGCTACCAGGTCAGTTTGTTTGTGACAGACAGGTACCAGCTGCATCCATGTCAGTCGATCAAATCAAACAATGGGGGATGATGAATACAAGACATGGATCCTGATCTTCACTTTAACTGTGTTTCTACGCTGTGTGTGTGCATGTGTGTGTGCGTGTGTGTGCGTGTGTGTAGAATCCATGTGTGTATACAGACCAGTCCTTTATACAGGGGATGAAGTGCAGAGTGATGATATGTTGGAGGGAGGGGGAGGGAAAGAGGGGGAGGGGCAATGAGGAGGAGGGGGAGGTAGAGGGGGAGGCAGAGAGGAGGAGGGGGAGGCAGAGAGGAGGAGGGGAAGGCAGAGAGGGGGAGGGGGAGGCAGAGAGGGGGAGGGGGAGGCAGAGGGGGAGGCAGAGAGGAGGAGGAGGAGGGGGAGGTAGAGGGGGAGGCAGAGAGGAGGAGGGTGAGGCAGAGAGGGGGAGGGGGAGGCAGAGGGGGAGGCAGAGAGGAGGAGGAGGAGGGGGAGGTAGAGGGGGAGGCAGAGAGGAGGAGGGTGAGGCAGAGGGGGAGGTAGAGGGGGAGGTAGAGGGGGGTAGGCAGAGAGGAGGAGGGGGAGGCAGAGGGGGAGGTAGAGGGGGGTAGGTAGAGAGGGCTATTTGTTGTTGTTCCTCCTCTCCGTAGTATATAATCCTGTCATGAACCCTATCAGAGGATTTAACTTATGTGTATCATAGGAGCTGGACTGTTCCTATTTGTGTATGGTGTGCATATTATGGTTTGTGTGTGTGTGTGTGTGTGTGTGTGTGTACCATCCATGTGTGTGTGAGGCAGGCTGAGTGAGTGTCTGTGTATGATGTGTGTGTGTGCAGTGTGTATATGTGGTGTGTGTGTGTATGATGTGTGCAGTGTGTATATGTGGTGTGTGTGTGTATGATGTGTGCAGTGTGTATATGTGGTGTGTGTGTTCTCTTCCCAGAATGATTTTAGGGACTTTTGAGAGGATGGGAGTTAGTCTGTTTTCATGTTCGGATCTGCTTATTTTTGAGTCACAGTGTTTTGCTTTCATGTCTGTCTCTCTCTAATTCTGCTTGGTTTTGAGTCAGTGTGTTTTGACAGCATGGTAATGTACCCAGCATGGAGGCGTGTTCTGTCCAGGGATGATGACATCATCGTTTCTGTTGCCTCTCCTCTGTTCCATAAAGGTACTATTAATACCTGTTTGTGTGTGGCGTGTAGGTATGTGTGTGTGTGGTGTGTAGGTTTGTGTGTGTGGTGTGTAGGTACGTGTGTGTGGTGTGTAGGTATACATGTGTGTGTGGGTGTATGTGTGTGGTGTGTAGGTATGTGTGTGGTGTGTAGGTGTGTGTGTGGTACGTGTGCATAGTCTCCTATTTTACTTGTCATTAAAATATCATGTATAGGAATATTGTTGGAGCCGGGCCTGGTAATGGAGCCAGCAGAGCTGAACCCAGCCTTCCAGGCCTTCCTAACTAACAGTATCTAACGTTTCAGCTCTCAGAGAAAAGACCTCCGCTCAGCCAGAAGATCTGGGATACTCAGGAATGCAAACTGATATTTTGTTTTGAATTTGTACTTTGATTGTTGTGTAATTGGGAAGATGGGGTTATACAGATTTTTTTTTTACCTGTGTGTGTGCATGCGTGTGTGTGCATGTGTGTGCCATTGTGCGTGCCATTGTGCGTGTGTGTATGTTTAAAGAGAAGGTTAGCAGTGTTAAATATGTTGTGGACTCCTTTCCTCCTTCCCTCACTCCTTCCCTCCTTCCTTCCTCCCTCCTATGCTCCCTTTCTTCCCACTGTTCCCCCTCCCCTCGTCTCCCTCTCCTTCCTCTCCTTCTTCCTCCTCTTTCAAGAGTCTCATTATGTCCAGAGGAGAGAGGGAGATAGGAGGGGCCTTTTAAGGCAGGTTCCCTGGCACAGAACAGTTTGTCCCCAAGTGTGTGTGTGTGTGTGTGTGTGTGTGTGTGTGTGTGTGTGTGTGTGTGTGTGTGTGTGTGTGTGTGTGTGTGTGTGTGTGTGTGTGTGTGTGTGTGTGTGTGTGTGTGTGTCAGTGTCAGTCTAGAACAGTCTGTACCTGAGGCCTGCCTTACTGTTCAAATGGAGCTGTTGTCACATTCTACCCCAGAGAAAGAAGAATGTGGCTCATGTTGTTGTCATGTTTTATGTCATAAAATATTTATATTTTATTGTTGCCGTCTCTCATGAAGGATTCCTCTTAACAACGTAATTACATGACTGTCTAAATGTTTTATTCAGTCTTTCCGTTTAACAGAGAATGATTTGAAGGAAATGAAGATGTGTAATATGATGTGGAAGAGATTCTATATTACAGTAACTGGTAAGAACTGAAGTCTTCAAACACACATTGATAAATTTCCATTGATGAAAAACACTAGAATGTTTCCTTGGTACATAATACCACGTACATAATACATAACGAATGTTTTAATTATTCAAAATATTCCCCTCTGGCGATATTTCTTTGTTTTCAAGTACATTTTCAATAAATTGCTGGATTCCAGTTTGAGGGTGGATACTTTTGTCCCCTGTTCTCGCAATCCTTCAGGGAACACACACACGCACGTACACACACACACACACTATTCATGGCCAGTAAAAGCAGGGTCTCTTCAAAGCCCCGTGTTTCAGAGGGAGAGTGGGGAGGTCTTCACAGCTCCTTAATCCTTTAGCAGACAGACCAGAGCACAGAGCTATAGAGTACTCTCCCTGCTGCCAAGCTTCTGTGTGTGTCTGTGTGTGTGTGTCTGTTTGTGTGTGTCTGTGCGTGTGTGTGTCTGTGCATGTGCGTGTGTGTCTGTGCATGTGCGTGTGTGTGTGTGCATGTTTGTATGTGTGTGCGTGAGTATGTGTGTGTGTGTGTGTGTGTGTGTGTGCTCACCATGGAGACAGAAACAGGGAAAGGGAGCGGGCTCAGTGTTCTGTCTTGGCACATGAACAGAATCCCACCCTAAGATCCTGTCCAGGACCAGGACCCCTCTCTTATTCATTAGGACCAGATCTATCTTATTGATGTTACAAAATGTAAAACATGACACAAACACACAGAGTGTATATTTCAAATCAAAAACCGACGGAGAGTTTCATCAAGCATAACCAGTGACAGACAGACACAGGGAACTGGACTGATGGGAGATTGTAGCATGGTGATGATGATGGTGACCAAACCGCACTGTGCCCCAGCCCCTGGTACTGTTGGAACCCTACAGTCTGGCTGCTCACATATAACAGGCTATTGATGTCAAACTAAGCAGAGTTACGTGCTGTTTAGACCCAGATGTGGAGCTCTGGGAAGTATCAGGGGAAAGACAAACAGGAAGGCAGAACTCCAGCTCATCATAGAATTATTATCATTATACACATGTAAACATATATGTATTCAAACCCTTCTTCATAGCAAAGTTACAGTCTGTACCTTTAAGTGAACCAGCTCCTTTGTATTACATTTACAATATATTAATTAGTCCCCCCCATGGACACTGGTTTTGGGCTATCAACATTCCAAAAATATTACTATTTTTTAATTTAAATTTTTTATTGTTTATTTATTGTGCCTAAATGAAGTTTGTCTTGGGCATTCTAATGATGTCACAACTGTGAACAACCTCAGGAATAGCCGTGTAATTCAATTTAGTTCATTAAGTTGAATAGACGCGTAACTATAACAAATAAGAAAGCGTGTTCTTTTTCTTAACATATGTTTACAAGCCAACCCCAAGCAGCTCTGTTACATATAACATTTTTACATTTCGAAAACTATTTTTTTGGTCCTCAGGAAAATATCTGAAGGGCAACAGTCATGTGATGTCAGCTGGAGCATCTTAGTAACAGAACAGAACTCCAGTAGTAACCAAACCCTCCACAGTGGTCTAGCCAGGCCAGTCTTGTCTGGTTTTCTCTTTGCACAGAAGAAATACTCTTTTTTTTTTCTCTCAATTTCTTCACCCTGTCTCTGATTCCCCCATCTCTCCCACCTCCAAACTCTCCTCTCTCTGGCCCCTTTACTCAGAGGGCCTCTCTCTCTCTCGCTCCCTGTCTCTCTCTCTATCTCTCTCTCGCTCCCTTTCTTCCTTTCTTTTCTCTTCCTCCTTCCATCCAGTTTAACTCCGCTGCCTTCTCTTTTTATTACGCTCCAAAACCCGCTTCTCCCCTCCCCTCTCCCCTCCCCTCATCTCTTCCTGGCAAATGCGCCGCATGTCCATAGTGTCTTTTTGTATTCATGTATTAATATGATGTGAATTCCAGTTACCAGGGTGACTAGGGTTGCAAGCTGTCTCGTATTAGCCGGGACGTCCCTTATATTGGACCTAATTGATTTGTCCCATGTGTGACCTCCCATGTCCCATGTATGGACTGTTACACTGATCTAACCACTGACTGTTACACTGATCTAACCACTGACTGTTACACTGATCTAACCACTGACTGTTACACTGATCTAACCACTGACTGTTACACTGATCTAACCACTGACTGTTACACTGATCTAACCACTGACTGTTACACTGATCTAACCACTGACTGTTACACTGATCTAACCACTGACTGTTACAACAGCAACAGCAGCAGTGCTGATCACAGCACTTGAGAATGATCACCGACACCTGTCATCATCCAATCACAGCCCACCCACGCGCATCAGTATAGGTTAAGTAAATGCGCCAATTCGCCAATAAGCTATCATTATAACAAATGGCATAAAACAATACAAAACCTACACCTGCACAATACCTTGCCACCTTTTGTCCCATATTTTATAGTGACAAAGTTGGCAACCCTAAGCGTGACACAAAAACAGGTAGTAGTAATGGCAACTTTTTACTTGTATATGTCAGAGCCCATACCTCTTTACTTTAACTTTAGTGAAAAAATCGTAGTCAGTACTTAAACCTTTGTAAGTGTGATGGCCCCCCTCCACATTTTCCGCGGCACACACACACACACACACACACACACACACAGAGCCCAGTCATGTGCACCAACGATGGCCAACAATCCTTTGGCCGAGGGACCAAGGCAAGTCTTTTGAGTTACCACGGCAACCCTGACCACCAACAAAACGCCAGGTGTCTGAGGCAGCAGGGTGGCCCACAACCCCCTACCCCCCCAAACCCTCCCAACCCCTATGTGAAGAGGTTCTCATACACCCCCTTACCCCTCCTTCAAGCCCGTCAGACGGACTGCAGAGCTCTGGGATTAGAGACAGAGAAGCTGCCCCTCACTTTCACACCACTGTGGCTGGTGAAACAAAGCATGACAGAGAGGCAGGGGGGGGGGGTCCTCTAGATGGCAGAGAGACTGCTGCTGAAACGACTGAAGTGGAACTGACCTGCTGAGCCTCAGGTGTCACCCAGAAACCTCTCAACCTGACTGCAGAGTCAGACTCCACATAGTCTGGGGTGTCTGGGGTGCCGTGTTTGACTCTGTGTGTGAGTCTGTGTGACGTGTGTGTGTGTGTGTGTGTGTGTGTGAGAGTGGTGCGTCTCCATGGTCCAGGAGGTCTCCCTGTTTCCCAGGTCTCCTCGGCGATCCCTCCGTCCTGGGGCTCTTTTGGCCGGCGTCCACGTGGCTCAAAAGCGCCGCGGCATTCCTGATGTCTGCCGCTAATCTGGGGTGTCAGCTCGCTTTAACGCCGCTCCACCACGTCTGAGGGCGCACGGGGCCAGGGAATATTAAACCTCCAGCGGTTGGGAAGGGGGGGGGGGGGGGGTGTCAGAGTTGAAGGGCAGCGGGTGGGTGAGGGAGGGGAGAGAGAGCTGAGGGAGAGGGCGAGAGAGTAAGGGAGGGGGAGAGGTGGAGGATGAGAGGGGCGGGGCAGAGGGGGGCGGAGGCAGGGGGAAGGGAGAGAGACGGGGTGGAGGGGCAGAGGGGCGGGGGGGTCAACTGAGGTTGAGCATGGGCGCAGAGCGGAGGAGGGCGGACTGTAACGGTCTGATCTGGCAGACAGGGGGGCGGGGGGCCGGCGGGCCAGGAGGGAGCGCGCTTCAAAGGGAAAGCCTCTTCCTTGTCTCGGCTCATTGACAGCCGAGGAGATGACAAGCCTTGTTCGGAGGGTGGGTGGAGAGGGAGCGAAGACAGTGGAGGGGGTCGGCCGCCCAGTCAGACTGGTCAGTCTGGAGAGATGGGGCTGACGAGGATGGTGGGTACAGGAGACAGTTGATGATCCTCCTAAAACTCCCTCGGCATACTCCTCTTACAACTCTCAGTCTCCACCCACATCGACACGTAACCCTTGTAGACACCGTAACACCTACTTTCTAATTACAGCATTGACCAACCCATTACGAACCAGGGAAGTCTGTTCTCTGATATCTAGCGTCCGAGACTTTTACTAGACAAAGTGTGTAAGCCTATACGTCGGTCCCAGGCCCTAGACTGGCCTCTCAATGGTGTCTTTGTCCCAGCCAGGGCATTGTCACTGACACTGAGGCCTAGGGCTCAGGAAACACCTGGCTTTCAGTGCTACACTGGCTCCTTTCACACAGATAGGAGACAAGCCACCCGCCCAGCACACCAGCTTCCCCAGCCAGGACAGCAGAGAACAAACCTGCAAGGGGAAACATATTAGGAAAGCGGCCATTTTGACCCCCCGGCCATTTCGAGTGTTCGCCTTGGCTGTAGGTACGGTTGCTGAACTTCCAGAAATGGAAGGAATGTTTCTAACAAGCAAGGCTGTAGCACTTTGCTACAGAAGGATGTGCTAGCTTGCTACAGGACGGTGGTATGAGACCAAGCTAGGCTCTACAGTAGGACTGTAGTAAGAGAAGAGAGCTAGCTTTGCTGTAGAACTGTGGTGGAAAAGTGCTAGCTTGGTTGTGCTAGCTTGAACACCAGCTTGACTGTAGGACTGTGAAAGGAGGAGATAGCTAGCTTGGCTGTAGGACAGTGGCATGAGTGCTAGCTAGGCTGTAGCACTGTGTTAGGAGAGAGTGCTAGCTTGACTATGCTAGCTTGAACGCTAGATTTTCTGCAGGTCTGTGGGACGAGTGCTGGCTTGGCTGTAGGACTGTGGTATGAGCGCTAGCAGTTTGGCAGCTCCTGGTACAAAATATGGTAGGCTACAGGGAATACACCGAGACTTCACACACCGGCTCCTGGGTGTAAAAGACCCTCTGACAGTCACACTCACACTTCCATATTGGCACTGGTTGATTCACAAGCCAATGCACAAGATCACGTGATGACATCCTGTGTGTGTGAACCCCATAACCCCCCCCCCCCATCCCATCCCCTCCCTCCCCCTAGCTGGGAAGGGGGAGCAGAAAGACAATTTACTGTGATTTAAGTGGTCTGCTGTAGCCTGGCAACAGGTTCTGTAGAACATTCTAGAGCAGCAGAAGAAGGACAGAGTCTGCCACGGGCCAGACTCTGTGGCTACTCTCTGCTTCTCCTCGCTGTTCACAGACCTTATTTAAGGGTTGTCTTGATTAGAAATCGATGTGAGGCGTACTGTAGGAGCCTGCCATCATCCTGTAAGTGCTTTGCGTGTTTTAAAGCTCAAATCTGCTTGGTTTTAAGTTTCATAGCTGTGCTGTCATATATGGTTGTCCTGTACAAATGTTCACATGAGGGATTTTTATATAAAACATTAAATAAACATATCATTGAATGTGGACAGTTTGATGATAACAAGAATTTTCAGCAGGTGCAGTTGGACTCGAACCAGAAGGGTTTAGTGAGAAGAACCAAAGTACCTTAGCCTGTAGCTGCTTGTTTCTTTTCTGTCGCTACGTCTTTACTCTGACATGTTGGTGAGGCGACCGTGGAAGCTGGATGTGGAGCCAGTGGAGCTGCAAATGGAGGGTGTGTGTGTGTGTGCCTTGTCTCAGGGAAGTGATAGCCCTGCGCAGCAGCCCAGCGTCTCCCCCCCAGGAGGGAGAGTGTGTGTGTGTGTGTGTGTGTGTGTGTGTGTGTGTGTGTGTGGAGGGGGCCCAGGCACAGCGCGGGGAGGTCAACGAGTGCACACCATTACCCACAATTCCCCTGTGCAGACCGGATTTAAATATGCAGGGCTGTTCCTTTAAGACAGTGAAACAGGAGTGTACTGAATGCACTCGGAGAGACAGAGAGGCAGCCAAGATGGAGAGAGGGATGCAGAGGGAGAGAAGGAGGGAAAGAGACAGAAAGAGGAAGAGACAGAGGGAGGGAGGGAGGGAGGCAGAGAAAGAGGGAAAGAGGAAGGCAGAGAGAAAGAAAAAGGGAGAGAGAGGGAAACAGGGAGGGCAGCAGAGAGGGGGAGGTAGAGAGAGGAAAAAAGGAAGAGGGAGAGAGACTATAGTGTGTGTGAGTGGGGGGGGGGGCTTGTTGCTTCCCTGCCCCCCGCTACAAAGCTGTTAAGTTGCCATTATTCATGTCGTAATATTATGGGTGTCGGTTTGCTCACTGCGCTGCTTAGAGAGAAAAGGAGTCTTGTTGCTAGGAGAGAAGAGTTGCAGCCTGCTCTCATTGGCTGCTAGGAAGCTAGGAAGGCCCAATGAGAGCCCTCCTCTCGTGACAGTGGAGCAGACTGCACAGGAACCTGATTAATATGTCAGACATGTTTTATGGGTTAACGTGAATCACAGAGTAGATGTATTGAAAGACCATGGTGGGGACTGAGTATGTGGGAGTGTCTGAGTGTAGCTATAAGCATGTACATGCTTGTACAGTCGAAAGACTCTTCTCGTTCTTACTGGCATAGGTCTGGCCATGTGCTAGCAGGAGTATGAGGATTTAGTTACATACTCTCTCTCTCTCTTTATCTCTCTCTCTCTCACACACACACACACACACACACACACACACACACACACACACACACACATACTAACTCAAGAATATAGGCCACACACATACACGCACACATTGATACAGACACACAACCATACATACACTAACGTGCAGACATACACACTCAGCCACAGACACTCATAATCACTCACACACACACACATGCATCTGGTCGACTAAATGGAGCCCTCACAGGAGACATGAGCCCAGTCATGAGGATACAGTGAACAAACATACACAGACGTAAAAATGTGAGAATTAGACGGTCATGTGTTTCTGGCTAATTTAGTTCATTTTTTGTCTAAACTTCAGCGGGCCCAGAGGGAGTAGAGGGAAGAGAAGCTGTACTAGTCAGTCATCTCATTTGGTAGCGTTATAGTTTCTATCAACGCTCTGGGTTCTTCTAGTTTGTCATGGTGCACAGGTTGACCTTGACCAAAGTCGGTCCCAGCAAGTCAGGTGGGTCTGTCCATGCCTGTAATAGCTGCATCAAATTTAGGATTTAATTTGTTTTCCCTACAGCTCAGTTAAGAGACCATACATATATATAGCTTGATTGCTGAAGAAATACTACAATATCTGTTTTACAAATGTGTGTGTGTCTTTGCAGTCTATGTTCAGCCAAGGTAGGAAAGCCCTTCGAAAACTCTGAAAGCCTCCGACTCCATTCAGTATCTCAGCTTCTCCCTGCAAGTTTCACCGGCAATAAAAGATTCGGTAACCGTTAATAGCTAGATTTAGAGCTTTCATTCTTAAGTGGTTGAGCTGTGAAGCTTAAACTGGCTATGAGAAACTACGAAAGAAAGCATTCAATCCATTCTCCCTCTCTTTTGTTCTCTCCTCTGTGTACTTGTGCTTCCGTTCTGTGGCGGGGTGCGTTTGATGTGGCTATGCAGCAGCAGTGGGGGGCAGCCAGGGCAGGTGTTTGGTGGGGATTTGCAGGGCACATACACACCAAATTCACTCACACGCCAAATTCAGACACACACAGACACAGACACTCTCTCACACACACATGCACACATGCACCCACACCCTATTCACACTAAATTCACACCATATTCACACATAATGAAAGTGAAATGGCCTCACAGCTGCAGAAAAGACCCAGCTTCTTCTCAGTAAGGTGTAAAGTACTGGACCATAATCACACCGTTCTCCACTCATTCATGTCCTCCTTCACTGTTATGTATATTTTAACCACATTCTTAGATTTTTGAGGGAATTATCTGAACCACTACTTCAACATCAAAGTAATCTACAGTACGCCAGCCAAGGAACAGATTCCCCAGGGTTTAATCCCACCTCCTTTATGTGATTACTTACAGTCTATTTCTCTACGTTTTTTTGTGTCTTCTATTTTAGTCGCCAACTGATCTCCTCCAACAGGTTCAGGACTTCTCCACCACCTTTCCAGCCCTGTTATCTGCCCCTATCCTGACCTCTAGTGGCAGATGAAGAAATTACAGCCTGGCTTCCCTGAGTTTTCTTTTTTCCAATTCTTACTTTCAAAAATAGGACAAAGGAACAAATAATGTATCTGTCTCCCTGTCTTCCCGTCTCCCTGCATCTGTCTGAGCCTGGAGGACTGTAGGGCACCCAATGCTCTCTGACTAATCTCTTCACTCTGTGGTGATGTCTGTCTGCAGCCTCGAGCCTGAAGACTATGCTAATGGATGAGGCCTCAAAATAACCAAAGTGCAACAGAAGGGCATCAGACACTGTGGGTGAAACAGACAGGCTCTCTCTGTCGTCCTTTTTCTGTCTCACTTCCCCCCCCCCCCTCAAACAAACACACACTTGCACACACACACTACAAACACACACATTCACACACACACTACAAACACACACATTCACACACAGCCATTACACACATGCACACCCGCAGGTTTGTGTGCCGAGATATTCCAGGTGGAGAATAAAAGCGGGCCTGTTGGCAGGAAACAGGATCTCTGGGATCCAAGGCGATGAGTGAAGGGCTCTGAAGGCCTCTCTCTGAGAGCACGACTCCTGAGGTGTTTGATGTAGGGGATTATGGGTAATCTGAGAGGGTTAGTTTGTCAGAGAGATCCTTGCAGTACCACACACACACAGTGTGGTTCACACACAACCTATGAATTCATAGTTTGCATGTATGCCTCACACATTTATAGTACATTTGTGTTTTATCCTCTGAGATTACCCATGGTTGGAACCGACATTATAGAAATTGAGTGCACAGCTGCTGTGGTATGCTCAATATAATACTCTAAGTCACTCGTGGATTTTTTTTTAAAGTCTCACAAAACAAAGAGCAGATCCTTTTCTGTCTTTAAGTAAAACGTAATCAAATTACAAAACTTTTATTTGAAACATCTGAGAATTGCATTTCATGTGGGGGGTGGCGCCCCCCAGTGGTCCTGTACTGCCACTTCTGAAACAGTAGAGACAAGCTATAATAGTAAAATGTGGTTAAAGATACACCAGTATTCAAGTTATTGTAAAGCTGTTTCATCATAAAGAGCTTGTCCTGTCACTTGATATGTGTGGTGACGAAGTTCAAAGTGTTTTTTCAAGAGAGATCAAATCATTTTCTTATAAAAGTTATAAAAAAGATCAGGATATCAAACTTTATAATAAATCTATGAAATAACTTGGTATAAAGAAATCATTGCTAACAGTTTGTAGATAATAACAAGTGGTTGACTTGTGTTCATAGAAAAAAAGGTTAAAATACTGGAAAAATATGCAGTATTTCAAGGCACAGAGGAAGAAATACAAAAAACGTAAACAAAAGTACAATACATACCAAATTAAGAGGCCATATTTT
Source organism: Osmerus eperlanus (assembly GCF_963692335.1). Lineage (NCBI taxonomy): Eukaryota > Metazoa > Chordata > Actinopteri > Osmeriformes > Osmeridae > Osmerus > Osmerus eperlanus. Next base: position 11,720,610 of record NC_085036.1, read on the forward strand.
AGTACATCGCATGATATAGAGCTTGATTATGTAATATACATTCATGTTAGTCAGGCATTACATCTGATTACAGATTGGATTCCAACATTCATACTACAATGAATTGCAACCATGTAAACACATTAGCAAACGTTAAAAAATAAACAGTAACTGTTTGGTTACATAATACTTGAACCGGAGCCTCTGTTCTTCACAGTATAAGTATGAGTACAGACCTCCAACACAAGAACATCTGTTCCCACATCCTTAGAGTTTGGAAAGGGTGTTGACACTGAGCGTTCAGGGTTATGGGGCAAGGTTGAAGATGCTGTAAAGCAAATTCCATGATTTGCTTCTTTACATTATATACGTGTGAAATGAGTTCCTGAAAGCATGTTCAAAGTGCGAAAACTTTGTCGCACTGAAATGTGGAGTTAGACCGTTGAACAGTTTCAGGTTTTGTATAGGCGTGGCAAAAACCCAACCTATCTTCGTCACCGCGACCTATCTATCAGATCACAGGCGGTTGCATTCTGTTACTCAGCTGGTACGATGCAAAGACAAAGTAATTAACTCATGAAACACTCAGAGCCTGCAGGTAGGTCTGTTCTGATATCTGCAATTGATTTAGCTAGTGTTGCTGTTGTTGCTAAATTCAATAAATTAGAGTAGGCGGAGCTTCAGCTCCTTCAGGCGACACGCCCCCCCAGTCTCAAGCAGAGAAGACTGCTGATTTTCTCATGATTTCAAAGCCTAATTTAACATACTTGTCTGTGTTTTTTTTTCATTCAAATTTGGACGGGTAGTTAACAACACATTCTTCTGTGGTGTGATTAACTTAAAACCCATTTTCAAGTCCGCTTTACAGCATCTTTAAGGTGTTGGGACCTGGGGTGGAGGGTTAGGGTTAGAGGGTTGGGAGTCAGGAGTAGCGTTAAGATGTTTGGACTTGGTGTGTAGGTTTAGGGTTAGGGGTCAGAGGTTAGGGTGTTGGCACTGGTGGTCTGGTGTTATGCAGATTCAAACAGCTGCATTGAAGGTCCCGTGGAATCCGTAAGGAATATTCACAGGTACCGCGGCCCTCCCCAACTCCTCAAAGGTCTTTGCATCCAAAACCAGGAGGAACGTTGCCTTGTCCTGGAGGGACGAGAATAACTTTATTATATTATATTAAACCCTGTCGACACTGGAACCAGCAATGAAAATGAACCAGTTTTCCTCTCTTCCGTGGGAATGAGACTGTAACCTGTGTTAATGAGCTGATGTTCTGTTCTGAGTTCAGCTGATCTAGATTGTTTACATTCTTCACATTCTGTTATATCACTACCGTACAGCCTGCATTTTCTGACTTGGCCAGCTGCTGTTTTTCAGTCAAGCCCAGGCCAGCCCAGGCCAGCTGGTCTTTACCTCTGAAGGAGTGAGGACCACAGAGAGGATGACACCATCATCCTCATCCACAGCATCAGGGGACGGGACAAACACCGGCTCTGACGGGAAGAAGCCCTTCTGGTACCACACCTGAGGACACACACACACACAAACACACACACCACACACGCAAAACACACGTGCACACAGACACACACTGCTGCTGATATCCTACACTGACATGAGGATGTCATTCACTGTAGCCAGTTCACCAAAACACGTGTTGACTATATTTAACACTTCTTAACACCCTCGATGGCTTAATGTGTGTGTGTGTGTGTTAGCTGGCCCACCTTCAAGGTCTTGTCCTCCAGGTGCATCTTGAGGAGGGAGTCCCCCACTAGATGTCTGAAGCCACAGCCGTAGAAGAAGCGGTAAGGCCGGGTGTTACACCTGCTGTAGTTGATCTGAGGAAACTCCAGACCGCCGTACTCACACAGGTCGTTGCCATGGAGATCCTCGTGTTGGCAGAAAACCTGATGTGTGTGTGTGTGGGGGGGGGGGGGGAGGGGTGAACAACCGCTTGTTGTAAAAAATAAAAAAAAACTGCTTTACCACCTTAGCCCTTTAGTGTTCGGATTACAGCGTTTTCTGGATAACTACGATCAACAGTCTGTTCAAGTCTGGAGGACTCTCCAGGACAACTCTCTGGACAAAACCCTTCTAAATGTAAATCTATATTTACATTTAGTCATTTAGCAGACGCTCTTATCCAGAGCAACTAACAGTAAGTACAGGGACATTCCCCCCGAGGCAAGTAGGGTGAAGTGCCTTGCCCAAGGATAAAACATCATTTTTGCATGGCCTGGGATCAAACCGGCAACCTTCTGATTAATAGCCCGATTCCCTAACCGCTCAGCCATCTGACCACCCCTATGTGGCTGATCCGTGAAGTTAGGAGATGAATGAATAACTTCTCGTTGTTACCAGTGTTTCATGGGATGTTATAAGTGACCTTTAGCATACGGATCATAGCCTTTTCCAAATAACTCTAAACTAGCAATCTACAGTATGTTAAACTCTAACCAACTGAAGTCAATATGGCTCAGGGCTGTAGACAAACTGAACTTTGTACAACATGCAGCTCCTGTGTTTGAATTGTGAAGAGCTGGGATTGGTTCAGCTCTGGTTTCAAACCCAGTGTGTTGATCATCACAGAAGAGACCAGCATCTCCAACACCTTTTTTTGTTTCTCTTTGTTGTCGTTTTTCTCCTGTTTTGTTCATTTGTTTTCGTCTTTTTTTGTAGAGTGAAAAGGCTTTACAATTTGCCAGAAAAAAGTATATTTAAAATGCTCAAGCGCACGTCAGGGATACCTTGTCTTTGCTGATTTTCACGGCTGTGGCCAGGCTGGAGGGCCGGGTGTTGAGATTCTCGTCTGACGGCGTGTCAGCGCTCACATTGAGAGGCAAGACGAACCTCCGGGGAAACACCTTGTTCATGTTGTTGTAAACCTGAAGAACACACGGGACATCACCCTCGCCTCAGTCCTCACACTCAGGATTTAAGTTGTGTTAAAGCATTTATATTTAGGTATGTGTGTGAGGGATTACATATGTAGGTCTGTGTTTGTGTGTTTGTGTGTGTGTGTGTGTTCGGACCTGGTCCAAGGCCTCCCCTGACTGGCGCAGGTTCTGGATCAGGTAGTTGTTGATGGCCTCCCCGCTGTCAGAGCTGCACATGTCCAGCACCAAGAAGCCGTCCTCCTCGAAGGCGTTGATCTGGTGGAAGGTGGACAGGGGCTTGGTGTGGTACTTCACTGAGTTCACCTGGGGGGAGATGTGGGAGATGTGGGAGATGACAGGTGTGTGTGTGTGTGGGGGGGGGGGGGGTAAACAAGGCAGGTGTTAGGAGGGCTGTCGGTGCGGATCTGTGGGCATCTGTGACGTCGTGTGACAGGTGTCATGGGGTCATGTGACAGGTGTCATGGGGTCTCTCGTCAGTCTTCCTCCCTCGCTCGCCCACTAGGCTCCTCCCTCGCTCGCCCACTCTAGGCTCCTCTGACTCACCCGCGCAGCGACAACCCTTCCCAAACACCTCTCAGCCAGCTACGCCATCACAAATCTGGCAATTTACATTTTGACATTTGACATTTTTGTCATTTAGCAGAAGCTCTTATCCAGAGCGACTTACAGTAAGTCAATTAAGTAATTAAGCAATTAAGTAAATTCAATGGTGTGGGTGGGCGGTGTTTACACTGAGGAGTGAGCTGAACCAAATCAACTCGGCTACAACTGCCTGTTAAAAGGGTCTAAGGGAGGGAGTCAGGTGTCTAAAAGGGAGTCAGGTGGCTGAGCGGTGAGGGAATCGGGCTAGTAATCCGAAGGTTGTTCCCGGTCATGCCAACTGACGTTGTGTCCTTGGGCAAGGCACTTCACCCTACTTGCCTCGGGGGAATGTCCCTGTACTTACTGTAAGTCGCTCTGGATAAGAGCGTCTGCTAAATGACTAAATGTAAATGTAAATGTCTACACAAACAACATTAGACCTTATTCATTAGCTCACTACCAGGCTGGTGGACGTCTCACCTTGCCCGTGTGCTTGTCCACCAGGTGGAAGACAGTCTCCTGCTCGGGGTCCCAGTAGATGCCCTCGCTCAGAGCCTTGCCCCTCAGCTTGCAGGTGACGATCTTCAGCAGGTCCATCTTGATGGGCTGCTCGATGAACACCACGTGGTTCTGGGACATGGCTGAGGGAGGAAGGAGAGAGGTTCAGTCACGCATGGGTACGCACCCCAGGGCCGCCCTGCTGGGGGCGGGGACAGTGTGGGACATTTACATTTAGTCATTTAGCAGACGCTCTTATCCAGAGCGACTTAAGTAAGTACAGGGACATTCCCCCCGAGGCAAGTAGGGTGAAGTGCCTTGCCCAAGGACACAACGTCATTTGGCGCCGCCGGGAATCGAACTGGCAACCTTCTGATTACTAGCCCGATTCCCTAACCGCTCAGCCACCTGACCCCTGATTTACATTGTATTCATTTAGCTATACCCATCTTACAAACTACACCAGAAAATCAAGGATCAGAAGTGTGTAGTTGAACAGCATTTAGCTGGTCAGAGTCCAGGACTGGTCTGTAACGACAGTGAGATGGCTGGCTTACCGAAGCTGTGATAGTAGGAAGGATGGGATTTGTTTGCTGGGACTATGGAGCACAACACTTTCGCCCCATGGAGGGTGTCCTGGGAGTCGTTCTTGGCCGGCGGGACGGAGATGATGTTGTACAGGGCGCCTGGAAACACATAAACACCTGTCAAACGCGGCCCGCACTGTGTCTACCATGTTTACGTCCTACTTCACATCCTCCACAGACAACCACGGCGTATTTGTACATTTCCATGGCGATTTAAGTTCCGTGTTTGTGTTTCTCTCGAGGAGCGTGCGTATGCTTTTTTTTCCGGGGGTCGTCGTGGCAACAGCGCGAGAGCTCAGGCCAGATTGTGAGGTCACCAAAGAACCCCCTCTAAGCGGCCAAGTCTCGACTCTGACTCCAGCGAGACAGCGATGTGCAACGACAGGGCGTCTCCGGTTTTAACTGAGCCATAATAACTCTCAGGAGGATCGGTCTGACCTTTGGCTCCATAGGAGTTCCCCATGTTGTACACGGTGCCGTCGGGGTCATAGTGGGGGTGGGCCGTAGCCCCGTTCACTGCTATGAACTTGCTCCAGTCCACCTGGAGAGAATGGGAAGACGTTACTACACAGCTATGACATGTTCCCATGTAGCTTCTTATGACATAGTTCTAACATGTTACCACATAGCAATAAATTGCATTTCAAATAATATTAGTAATATTTGTGTCTACCTTTTCCACGGACTCTAAACTGTCAGGGTCCACTCTGTGCATGAAGTTGGTCTCGGTGCTGACATAGTAGTCTCCCTTGTATTTGACAAAGCTCACGCTTGCATTATCCGTAGGCTCTACACAAGACAAGTTAACATTTAACATCAAAGTTAACTTTTCCATTTTACAAGTGTGTGTAATTACTTTTTTTACTTTCTGCTTGCACACATGGTGGAAAGTCAAGTCTGCTGTAGCAACTCCCTGATTCGTCCCATGTGAACACACAACCACGTTACACAACCCTGGAGCGGGGCCATCCCCTCCACCCTCATGCCTCTGGAGCTGGGCCATCCCCTCCACCCTCCTGTCTCTGGAGCGGGGCCATCCCCTCCACCCTCCTGTCTCTGGAGCGAGGCCATCCCCTCCACCCTCCTGTCTCTGGAGCGAGGCCATCCCCTCCACCCTCATGCCTCTGACGCTCCTCATCCTACGTTACTGAGCTCAGTTTATGGATGTTTGAAATATGAATTCCCCTGACACATTCCTTGGCCTCTTCCCTTTTTCTTCGTTTCCACTTGAATGTAAGAGCTGAAACCACGGAAACGAGAGTGGTTCCTCATTTGAAACATTTTATTTTCTATTTCTTTCACTGATGTGCTGACAAAAAGTTTTTCCACTTTTGAAAATAATCGCATTTTGAAATTTGCACTGGTAAATAGTTTTTTTAACACTTAAACTTAATAGCTTAACTGATGGAATCCGCAAATAACCTCATAACATCTGAGAGAACAGATATTCTTCTGTTTCTGCTCAGTATATAGGTCATACTATTACTATTGTAGCTCCATTACAAATGGATTATGTGCTGTATTAGTACATGGATATATGTATCTATTTTATCTATTTGCGACTTCAATTTGTTCTATTTCCTCTCCACATGGGATGTTATGAAATGTGGTAAATACCACCGTAGCACTAGTGTAAGACTGCATGTACAGCACAGACACATCCACCTTATCCATATGCACAATGTGGGACTTTGTGCTTCTAAGTTAAGAAAGGCAAAAAAACATCAAAGAGGAGAAACAAGGATTTAAAAGCTGGCCTTATACATGAGTCCCCTCACATCATCTACTCAACCCTACCCAACACTCCCCCCTACTCCCCCCTGCCCTCTCCCTACCCAACACTCCCCCCTACTCCCCCCTGCCCTCTCCCTACCAAACACTCCCCCCTACTCCCCCCTGCCCTCTCCCTACCCAACACTCCCCCCTGTACTCCCCCTGCCCTCTCCCTACCCAACACTCCCCCCTGTACTCCCCCCTGCCCTCTCCCTACCCAACACTCCCCCCTGTACTCCCCCTGCCCTCTCCCTACCCAACACTCCCCCCTACTCCCCCCTGCCCTCTCCCTACCCAACACTCCCCCCTCTACTCCCCCTGCCCTCTCCCTACCCAACACTCCCCCCTCTACTCCCCCTGCCCTCTCCCTACCCAACACTCCCCCCTCTACTCCCCCTGCCCTCTCCCTACCCAACACTCCCCCCTGTACTCCCCCCTGCCCTCTCCCTACCCAACACTCCCCCCTGTACTCCCCCTGCCCTCTCCCTACCCAACACTCCCCCCTGTACTCCCCCTGCCCTCTCCCTACCCAACACTCCCCCCTCTACTCCCCCTGCCCTCTCCCTACCCAACACTCCCCCCTGTACTCCCCCTGCCCTCTCCCTACCCAACACTCCCCCCTCTACTCCCCCCTGCCCTCTCCCTACCCAACACACCCCCCTGTACTCCCCCTGCCCTCTCCCTACCCAACACTCCCCCCTCTACTCCCCCTGCCCTCTCCCTACCCAACACTCCCCCCTCTAGACTCCCCCCTGCCCTCTCCCTACCCAACACTCCCCCCTCTACTCCCCCCTGCCCTCTCCCTACCCAACACTCCCCCCTGTACTCCCCCTGCCCTCTCCCTACCCAACACTCCCCCCTCTACTCCCCCTGCCCTCTCCCTACCCAACACTCCCCCCTCTAGACTCCCCCCTGCCCTCTCCCTACCCAACACTCCCCCCTCTACTCCCCCCTTCCCTCTCCCTACCCAACACTCCCCCCTCTAGACTCCCCCCTGCCCTCTCCCTACCCAACACTCCCCCCTCTACTCCCCCCTGCCCTCTCCCTACCCAACACTCCCCCCTCTACTCCCCCCTGCCCTCTCCCTACCCAACACTCCCCCCTCTACTCCCCCCTGCCCTCTCCCTACCCAACACTCCCCCCTGTACTCCCCCTGCCCTCTCCCTACCCAACACTCCCCCCTGTACTCCCCCTGCCCTCTCCCTACCCAACACTCCCCCCTGTACTCCCCCTGCCCTCTCCCTACCCAACACTCCCCCCTTTACTCCCCCCTGCCCTCTCCCTACCCAACACTCCCCCCTCTACTCCCCCCTGCCCTCTCCCTACCCAACACTCCCCCCTGTACTCCCCCCTGCCCTCTCCCTACCCAACACTCCCCCCTCTAGACTCCCCCCTGCCCTCTCCCTACCCAACACTCCCCCCTCTAGACTCCCCCCTGCCCTCTACCTACCCAACACTCCCCCCTCTAGACTCCCCCCTGCCCTCTACCTACCCAACACTCACCCCTACTCAACCCTGCCCTCACCCACATAGTAACTCACGGATCATTTCGAAGCGAGAGAGGAAACGTTGAAAGAAGTTTTTGCAAGGGTCCGGCAAGGCCAGGGTTCCGAACTCGGACACGACAATGCGATCCTTCTCACTGTTCTTCTTATAGACGTCACTCTGCAGGAAACGGCTTTTGTAGGTCACCTGACCGTCCTGGATCTTAAACTGGTGCAGCATAGCCATCCCATCAAACCAGTGGTTGAAGCTGTGGAAGGCAAACCATAACAGGGATATCAACACTGAATATCTAACACCTTTTCCCTGTTTTTCCAAATTTCACTTTGCTCTCAAAGGTATCATTTTGTGTCATTTAACGTTTCTTTTTTTTTCAATGGTTGATATTTATTTTGAAAAGACTCCCTTTCTCACTTTGACAACACATTTATTGTTTTTTTTGTTGTTGTTGTTTTTTTTATAGTATTTTTTTACCAAAATGGGCATAAAAGAAGAGTCGACTCACTTTTGGTTTCCGAACTCAAACTTCCCAGGTCCGTTTCTAAGCAGGCTGCCGGAGATCCAGGAGGGGATGTTGCCCCGCACCTCCGTAGCTATGGGCTCGAGCGTCTCCTCCACGGAGCGGACTAGGGGGGCGATGGACTCCAGCCCCCTCAGCTCCGGACAGGCGGGCTCCTCATGCTTGGCACCACCGGAGGGCTCGGTGTCTTCAGTAGGACGCGACGTGCGATAGACATTTACGTTACGGTGTATTCACTTACAACACGCTTTTGTCCAAAGCAACATTGTAGGTAACAGACCAACTGTATTGTAGCACAACAGACAACCGTTTGCAGGTTGCATAAACTACCATTTAACAACAACTGCTATATAGGTTACACTTCATTACGGTTTAATGGTGCAAGTTATTTCACCAAACTTCTACTATCACGGGATACTGCTGTTAACCCTCGGTACAGCACAGGGTTAATCTACGTACGCGGTGTTTACAAGGCGTTACCTCAAGGGATCGGTTTACTATCCTAAAAGCCATCGGCTCGATCAGTGCAATTGCGGTGACAGCTACGTTTCCAAGTATATATTTTTCTGAAATGTGAATCCTAAATAAGCCTTAATCGCCTAGTCTATTTCAAAAGTTAATCTTCTGACATGGTCAATGTTACAGTATGCTACGTCAAGAAACGAAGATATTAAAACGAATATTTTCTGACAGTGAATGTTGGTGTAGCCTACGCAGACGCGTGTTATTATTGTTGATATGTGTAGGCTATATAATAGTCATAGTATCAACGCTTCGTGCGGGACTTTCTATGTTGCATTTGCAACGCATGTTTTTTTGTTCCATATTGCATACATTAGGCTACATAGGCTTAACGTGTTTTAGCTACAGCAGATCGAGATGGAGATGATCGTAACAATAGTATAAGTAGTTGTACAAAACCTATGAAAAAAATAAACTACGTACCTGAAATTTCATCTTTCACAGGTGACATGACTGACCAAAGATTTCTACAGGCTAGAAGATAGAGGAAGTTGCCGTCTCACACTGGTGGGATGTTTATATAGTCTATACTGCTCGTTACGTCATGAACTTGAAACACGATACAGATTGAACAGCACATTTTCAAGTAGCCTACAGAATTATACTACTAGTAGTCTACACATTTAAAATCCTTTGTGGTCATTTTAACCCAACACATCTTACAAAACATATCTACTGTAGGCTACATAATTATTTACAGTAACGAACAAATATTCATTTTTTAACTAGGGTGTGTTAGGCTTAAGATGGCTTGCTGTAGGCTACTATCCTATTTTAAATGTTTAAATGTATTTTACATGTTATAGTCTACTTACAGCATAATTGTAACAGTCATAGTCATATGGTACAATAATAGTTTGTCATTTAGGCTATGCATATTTTGGTTTTCCCACAAAGCTATAAATTTTCACTGGTGTCCCGATTCACAGAGCTTTAACAAACAAAATGAACAATCCAATCCAAGTTATTAAAGTGTAGTGAGGTCCACAAGACCACACGGAGCCAACATCTTGCCACACCTGAAGAGTGATTCAATCACATCAGAATCAGCCCTTGTGACACCCTCAGTATGCTGATTACCCACCAAACGCCGATGCAAAGGAACCATAGAATGGGGGGGGGGACCTCCCCAATCTACCAAATCAGCCCTCCTGCTAGCTTGCAAGCTTCAAAGGGCCTGATTTAGACAACACGTCTCCAGCGACCATTTGCTATCCGTTTCGGCGGCGATTTGAACAAAGAACATACCTTGATCAGAACTTTTGAGGAAAGTTCTTGAGACTTTACCACAAGAGTACAAGGTGGAGAATTATGAGAGGGATATTTGTGTTATGTTTGTTACTTTGTTTTAATGTTGTGTTCACTGAAATCTTGATTCTAGTAACAACTCCTTCTTCCTGAAAGATAACCACGTCATTCTTGGTATCTACACGAAGCTATCATAATAAAACAATCATTCAACTATATTTTGTAACTGTACCAAGATGTCCAGAACAATATTTGAACCATCGAATGATCAGCCAGAGATCAGATCACACCTTTGGTAGGTGTGAAGGAAGGAGGGGGGAGTTGAGAACCCAGCTTCCCCCAATCCACATCTGACCCCAGACGGGTCCTCCCTCGAACTGTATAAAGCCCTAAGATGACCATCAATCTCGGACTCCAGCGAAACCGACCATGGCATGAACGCCATCAGGATTGGCGTTCCAAGGACGTCGCCAAGCTTCTCCTGAGATTCAACTTTATAGTGATCGCGACACTATCTGGACGTTTCAACAGAAGAACCAAAAACGCAATTCCAAATGCGACTTCACTGAGATCCCGCAGACTCAGTCACATGACCCAGCGCAGCCGCGCTGTGACTTCAGATTCTTCAAATGGACCTTTGGCGCAAACCGCCCTCAACATCATTGATCAACCCCTGATCAAACGTAACTATGGCTAACGCTCTTTCCCCCTCGACATGGCATTGGCGTGAGCTCTGTTTATGATTTGTAAGGATGTAATCACTGACTGTACAATTTCTGCCTTTCTTTAAGTTAGACCATTTCATTCTGTTCATTGAAACCAATCTCTCATATCAAACCCATAATCCAACTTTTCATAAGATCTGTTTACCTTACTTGAATAAATTCATTGTAAAGATATTTTGACGTGCGTGTTCACTGATGTTACGATTGGCTCTACTCTTAGAACGAATTCATTCCTAAAGATGAGACTGATTATTACATATTAAACATAGGATTCCCTAATGTCCTAAACCAATATTAGGGTGGTGCCCCAGACTTTATGATAAATTAAGTATTTTATATCTTTAAACGAGCAAACCCCGCTACAAAAGCCATGCAATGACTACATTTTTATTTGACATTGAGGCAACAGTAAAGTGATTCAGATCTGATTCATGCATGGCCTGTATTTGGTTTTAGAAATTCCTTCATTCATCTTTTATTATTTACATAAATAATTATCATTCAGAAGCAGCATGATCAGACGCCAAAGTTATTTTTGTTCACAGGTTGACAGCAATCAGTGTCACTACAAACTCAACAAAGGAAATGCTTGATAATCTCCACTTCTTTACCTTAACTACAGGCCTATACAGGAAACTAATCTACAATATGTGCACTTCCCCCGCTTTTTGACAGATGCAAGCGTGTCTCGACAAGAACAAAATTGATTATTATATCTAGATTTCAAAAATTGATTATTCTATATATTATATGTACACAGATGCTCAAAGCTTTGTTATTGGCACATACTGTGCATTATTTGAGGGCAATTTTGAAACAAAACATACAGACATTGCAAACAATATTACCCCTCCCCCCCTTCCCTTGAGTCTGAACACAGGTCCAGGTATATTGGTCCAGGCAGTGAATAATGTTATTTCCTCCGTCAGTCATGCCTACAGACCCCAGAGCATGGCCACTGCTCTGCAGAGGCCCACATCGTTGTAGTTGAAGTAGCACAGACCAGCGAAGGTCACCATGGAAGTGACAAACAGAACGCTTTTGGCCAGCTTGATCTTCAGGTCACCGTGGACATAGTCTGTTACTACCTGGCCGACCCCCCTGTGAACCACCAGGATGGAAACATGAGGTCATTTTTACTCCACAGTTTTTCACTGATCAGAAGCTTTTAGACTTTTGGACACACAGTCCATAAGTACAACATAACATCTTTAGACCATTTATTCATTTAGCAGACATATTTATCCTTAGCAAAATACAAATAGTTTAGGCCTATTTATTAAGAATATCAGATCATCAAGGCCCAGACATGCATTTCTGAGAATTTCATTGGTTGGTGGAAAGTCAAGTGGTTAGTTCAGTGGTTAACCCAAAGCATATAGGTGATGATTATAGTCATTAGCAAGTATGGGACACATTCAGACAAGTTTATAGCATATCCTCTTCTTTAACCCGTTGTAAGCTATGTTCTCCTCCTATGGAAACCAAGATAGATTCTGACCTACCAGTGACCATGGAGAGTAAGTGCTGTTGCAACGGAGAAGTCCAACACTGCGCCCGGGTACAGGTAAGCTGCGGGGGCCATTCCCAGTAACACGACGCTGACTACTCTTTCACTCGTCCAGTGCGTGGATGCAGCCTTGGAGACCAAAGCAGCTGCTAAGTGTTATAAATACAAGAACGAGTTTAGTGCTGGTCTTTTTCTGGCATTCCCATAGGCCTATACGCACGCACACAATATGTTTTAATCCAAAACAAACAGGCGCACAATTTACCTGAGTGGGTTGTGACGGAACGTCTCACTGTCGCGAGTCTGTGCGGTTCTTCATCCCATCTCTTTCTGCTCGCCACCACCAGTCCTCGAGACAAGAGGGAGTTCAGACACAGAGCTGAGGAGGAAAATAAACAATATGCTTAGAAACAATGACTTCAGACACTCAAAACAAACAACAAACAAAAAGGGATGAGTGAAATTGTATTTCTACAGTAGTTGTCCCATTTGACACTTCGTTCACGACACAAATGTATTGGGCTATTGTGGGAAATGGTCTGTTTGCTAAACACATAAATCATGCTCAATTTTAAACTTACGTTTAATGCCTCTAATACACAGGCTGGTCTTCCTAACTGCGCAAGCCATGATGGTACTACTTTGGCAAGGTCATAAGCACGGATAGGTTGGTTGCGCAACTGAGATGCTCCCGTTATTCAAGAATTCTACAAGCCGCCTTCCGTCCTGCTTTCTTCTTCTTCCCTTCCGATTCATGTGCCGGACGCTACAACGATGTTTTGCTGCCCTCTTCAGGTGGGACGGGCAAGGCTCCGGTCCGTCGCGAATGTATAGGCCTACATAATAACGTGGTACTGCTCCTGCAGGTGCACTTATTGCGCTTGGAGGACGCGAAGCGCCCACAAGCTTTCTACACCTTCGCCAAAGCTTCATTGCTAAGCTTTGGAGTGTGTCTGCCAATCTAGCTTGGGTATATCTATAGGCCTATATATAAACACACATAGGCCTGGCCTACATCCAATGATCATTTTGTTCAACTCCCAAATGGGACAGTTACAGACCATATGTGGGTCACCGGTAAACTAGTCTACCCTACATTATGCCAAGATTTAGCCAAATCTCCTTAACTGTAGAGCGTGTTGACCTATTAATTCATTTATCTTAGAAGCAATTAGGCCTACCACAAGTCATGTACTAAGGCAGCGTGTGAAATGTTATTTTCTATGCATGTTGATTAGCCCATATAGGGTAATGCGACTTTAAAAACGTAACCACAAATGAAAGATAAGTCCCATCGTGAGAATCAAAAGTGAAAGTAAAACATAGCATATCCTGCCCCTCAACAGGTGAGTGTTGTTATAAAAACTACATATAATGCTAAACTTTATATATAAAGGGAGTGTCAGGAGTGTTAAGCTTTATCAAGGCAATATTGATCACTTTTGTTTACTATGTTGCCCACAGAAATATCGTCTTGGTGTAAGTTTGTCGAGATGGAAATCAATTTCTCCGGTTGGGAAGCGGTGGAAGAGAAGAGTGGACTGCGTACTGCTCAGGAGCCCACATCAGGGCGCGTGTACACCATGTTTCACGGTACATATCTGAAATATGCTGAGGATATAATCGACAACGGTTTTCAACGGTCCCGAGATGGACTGTTGGGAGCGGGTGTCTACGTGAGTCGCAACATCGATAAGGCAAAGTGCTACCCGCAACACACTGACAAAAAAGATGCCGTGGTGTTCAAATTAAATGTGAGGGTGGGCAAAGTAAAGAAAATTGACTGCGATAACCATCCACTCCAGAAAACATGGCATGTGGAGTATGATTGTGCCTGGGTGCCTCCCAATAGTGGAATCACTTCCATCAAGTCAGGACGTGAAGAGGACTGTGTGTGGGATCCGGCCAGGATTGAAGTTGTGGATATTGCTTGCTGCATTGATGATGAGACCCGCCACAAGCTGCGGCGTCAGATTAAAACGAAGAAAAGGGCAGAGGAAGGGTCAGGATGTATTTGCCGTCAGGCGTCTTCCACCGGACCTCACCCTCTCCAAAACTGCTGGAAATGCAATAAGCAAATTTGCCCCTTTCAGAAAAAGCACAAGTGTCCTAATTTGTGTTAGAACACTATTTTATAGCATATAAAATATTTCACAATTTTACTTTTCAAATATTAATTAAACATTGTAAGCAAATCATTTAGAGAATAGTTAATAAATCTGCCCCAAAAAGGCACTCTACCCCTATTTTGACTCCTGTGTATGTCAGTGCCCAAATAAGGGGCAACATCTCACAGGAACCATTCCACATAAGACAAATATGTCTTAAATCTCAAGACACAAGTCTTGCAATTTTCAGTCTTGGTCACTGGTAGCTGAGATGTTACTATACAATGTGGATAGTAAATACAGACCGGTCCTTAAGTCTGACCACTGCACTTAGCAGTGGTCAGACTTAAGGCAGACTTAAGGCAGTTCTAGTTAACAGTTACTGTTAACTAGAACTCTGCACTTCTGATCCTTCATCTTCTACTGTATTCTCTATATACATGACTTGTACTTTGTATGAAAGCGTCTGCTAAATAAATATGTAATTTAAGTATTAAGAGTAAATATAGTGTGTACAAACCTCTCAGTAGATCAGGCCAGAGATGAGCAGCTGGGAATGGAGCCCAGATGTTCCCAGGAGAGCAAAGTCCACGAGGAGGTCGTGGCTGTTCATTAATGAGACTCAGCCAGCTGGAGGGGCAGCTGTTCCCTACTCACAGCCCGAGGGAAAACCTTCAGCTCAACGAACTGAGAGAACTACATACATGCAGTCAGTCCTGAAGCCAATCTGTGTCTCAGCGGTGTGCGCTGATGAGAGAGCACATCATAATCTGGACCCTACAGAGCAGAATAGGAGTGAATTATACTGAGTTGAGTATAGCTTCCTAATACTCTTTACTCGTAGGCCTCATCATTCTTGCAACTGGAAAATGTTCTCGACACAGCATTCTAGTAGCAAGGGGTCTGTCATCTTCCAGACGTCAGAGACCAGCACTGAGGATGTGTTGGTGGTATAGTACATACAAGCTTCTTCTCAGTTTAGTAGACTAGATCTCACACCTCAGCTCCTGTCTACCATCAATACAAAACACTAGAGATGAGTGATGTGTTGTTGTTTTTTTTAGGCCTTTATATTCCTCACGGAACATAGGCCATTGATGAATTGTTTCCACCCTCGTCTGTCTTGAGCCATCCCCTCCAGCTGTTTCCAAGTTGTATGTATGTGGTGAAGGGGGCCTGTGAGCATGTCCAGGTCTGCCATGGATACATGGATGTCGAATGTCCACTCTGGAGTGACGGTGGGTTTTCCCCTATAACATCATTAGGGTGCGCTGACAAATGACAGGTCAAGGACTGACACTTTAATTGTCTTCCAAGTGGGATGCGTGGATGCTTCTAGAGAGCCAGTAGGGCCTGGCTATTCTAGCCTGAGCAGAGCTGTTGGTAAAGGTACAGGTAAGAAACCATCTGTCTCTCTCAGCTTCTGGATATGTTCTGGGGGAAATACTATAACAGCCCCTTCTTTTTAAATTCCTGCTCTGTGCTCCTTCTCCAGGTGTTTTTGGGTCGTCCTCTACCCCGTTTGCCTTGTGGGGGGTAGTGATGGTTTAGGGACAGTTTAACATTCATGTAAGAGGTAAAGGCATACACACACCTGGTAAAACTGTTCTATTGATGCAGACTGATAAGAGCTGTGAGAAATGAAGAGACACGTTTCATTAACAAAAACAGGAACCTTTAAAAAATACAAAAAACAGAACACCCCCAAAATGATTAAAATAAAGTTATATTATTTACAGACTCAAACATGTCAAAAAAAAAAAAAACTAAACAACAGGCCTAACATTCATAAGCCACATATTGTGCAAAAGAGGAAATCTATTTTAAAAGTCAAAATACACATAAAATCCTGGTACAAAACATCTATCGGTCCTGAAGGCCCAGTACAAACAACCAGGAGCTTGATATCCTTCACAGTGGGAGGCTACCTGTATCACCATCGGGGACTCTAACATGAGGTGACAGAGAGCATTGTTCCTCCGTGACAGCTGGGCTCATGCTTGGGAGTGTCTGGGTCCCAGGCTCAACAGAGGTGAGGAGAGGCCTCATGTCTCTTCAAGTGTCTCTGAGGTTGGTAGAGCTCATGGTGTTAGTGTCCTGTGTCCAGGTCCCTCATGTAGTCCTGGAGAGCCTGCAGTCTGGCATCAATCTCAGTGAGATCGGTCCCTGCATCCAAGGAGCTCTCTGGAGAGGAGAGAACAGCAGACTTTCATACCAGGGTTCAGGTACAAACATGCAGGATAAACGTTAAGCGATCGGCAGGAACATTCATAGCTTGGCATCTACTCTTTGGTTGACAGCTGCTTTCATTTGGGGATCGATTGTTTACCTTTCTCGGGTCGCATCCTGTAAGTGGGAGTGCTGCATAGTGGCTTCCTGTTCCCAAGTCTTCCTCTGGGCTAAAGAGATACACAACAGTCACTCAACGTTGCTATGGAGATGGCTAGAATCGACGGCGAGCTAAGGGTAGAAGCCGATGTCACCTTTAAATCCTCACTTACCATTGTAGGGCCATTATACGTCTGCTTCCTCCCTCTGTAAACACACAAAACACAATTCATGACTCGCAAACAAAGACCCATATGTCACGTGGCCGTGAGCAGGAGACGTGTTAGTCTACCTGGAGGTGAGAGGCTGGGCCAACTCATCCATGTCTGCTAAGGAGTTCTCAGAAGACTGTCTGCTCCTCCTGCTCTCCACAGACACGCTCCTCCCTCTTCCCGTGCTGCCCGTCCGGACCTGCTGATAGGCCTCTCTGGAGCGGGAGCGCCCTCTCTCTAGGACAACCGGAGATGCCAGCATGTCCCTCCGGACCTTCCTCTGGCTGGGGGAGACACGAGAGAGGAACACAACCCAGCCGGGATGAAGGACAGGGGGCGGGGTGGAGACAAAGAAACAGACGGCAAGAGGAGGAGAGGAACGAACCTTTTGAGCTCTGCTTCTCTCTGTCTGCGCTGTCTGTCCTGGATGTAGGCGGTGGGGTCGAAACGCGGTGCCGGCAATCCTAAATATGAACAAGTTGTACAAGTCTAAGTCTTATAACAGACGACTTTACACTCGTTTGTTGTTAAAACAGTGAATTTCCAATATGAATCTGAATGACGGTAGGGTGAGAGATTGAGAGAGAGAGAGAGAGAGAGAGAGAGTACCTGTGGGAGACGGTGATGGTCTGCGGATGTGGGCGAGAGGCCCCGAGGAGTCCGCCCTCCGCCCCCGGTCCTCCGACCTCCGACCCCTGTCCTCTATCCGCTCCCTCGACCCCGAACGAGCCCTGACCACCACGCGGCCCACGCTCCGCTCGCGGGAAAGCGAACGTCGGATGTCCCCGTCCCCGCGGGAGTTACTGCGCCCCGAGAGGGTCGGAGTCAACCTGCTGAAGACACGCGCAGGACGCACATCAGACAGAGGGGCGGGGGGGCGGCCGGGAGGAAGTGTTTGTGAGTGAATGACTGAAAGAGAGAGAGAAAAGGGAAAGATATACATGCTTAGATTGTCTAACCCTCTCCGTAGCAAGGCCAGCTCGTTTGTCAAACTCTTCACACGGATCCGGAGAGAGCGTTCCGATGCCCTCAGCTCCTCCAACTACGAGAAACAACAACCACATTTTAGAATCAGACCTAAAAATGTTTTCATGAACCATAACCATTTAAATCTACGTATTTCATAATCAAAACAAATACTTTACTGTAACAGATACCTTTAACGTTAATTCTTGTAAATAACATGCCACATTAGAAAGGTACGTCCAGATTTATTCATTAATCGAATTTTTTACAAGCAATGTTACAGACAACTTCATATATGCTCCCAAAAGATCATACCGTTATATATTTTTATATATATTTAAATGGAAAACGACCAACCTGCTCCACCAGAAAGCGCTGCTCCTGGCCTCGTTTACTCGCCGAGCGTTGGGTCTTGGCCCTCTCCCTGACCAGCTGCTCCTCCAGGCCCCTCACCACGTCCCGGAGCCCACGGGCCCCTCCGCCAGGGGTGGCAGCCGCCCCAACCACCCGCAGCCTCTCCAGGGCCACGGCAAGGGCCTCCTTCTCCTCTTTCACCAGACCCAGTCTGAAAACCACAAAGCCTAATAAGACACCTGATCCTGAGGCTGTGTAAGGCTTAGAATATAACAGTATTCCAGATGGATGTACAGGGGGATGCACTTACTCTGCCCGTAGACGACAAATCTCTGTTTCCGCTGGTTTGTGACCTCCGTGATTGGTGAGTGCGTTGAGCTCAGCCCTCAAGACGCGGATCTCCTTCTGCAGGGCTGCAGGGTCAGGCTTGCCCTGGTAGGGCAGGGGGAGCGGGTAGTGGATCCTGCAGTGACATGGTAACATCAAGCAGTCATTTATCACACATTAGTCATGGAAGTCAACAACCGGATGGTGTAAGTAATGAGCAGTTATAAACAAGGTATGTCTGCGAATACGTCTGGAAGACACACCTGTCAAACTCCACTGTGTAAATGAGGATGAGGTATCTTTTAGCACTCAGGGCAGGAGACTGTTGCTGGCCACGGGGACGACCTACGACTCCAGCCTTCCTGTTGCGCAGGAGCTCCAGGTCAGCGTAGGTCAAAAGGTCAAGGGTCACCGACTCGCTGGTCTGAAGGAACATGCAGCTGTTACTCACACTCACTTAAACTACTCTTACGTGTGTATAGATTCTAGAATCTATATTGCAGGTCAGACTTACCTTTCTGACTGCAGACTCCAACATGCTGCAAAAGATGGGAAACTGCTTGAAGTTGCCAGTTTTGCGAGTCAGGTCCTCAATATCTGGGAAATAAGATGCCAGTCACCCTGGTGGTCTGTACGTTATGAAACACATTGATGTTATGGATGCTCACTTACATGCAGGGTCAAATTCTCCTCTCCATTGATCAGCTGTCATTGGGTCCGAAATTTCGACAACCAGTATCCTCTCCTCGAGCTCTATCTTGACGGAAAACTCCACTCCTCGGAAAACAATATCCTCCAACACCGTAGAGCCCACCTCCATAGTTCTCAAATCGTTTGCACGTTGGCAACCTCACTGCAAATCACATTAGCGTAGTTAACCTTACCGGTGGTGTTACACTAATGATCACGGCAATGATCTTGGAGGTGAAGCCGTTAACTACAACGTAGATGCAAATGTAACACACCTCTGTACAAAATGGGCTAACGCCATTGCATGTCTGCAAGTTAGATAAGGTTCGCTACTTCTGGTCCATCAATTTGCATACTATCTGACGGATTAAAAGGACTCAAGATTGCCACCGCAGGCTAGCTAGTGTCTAACGTTACGCAGCACAGCTGGTGCATAGCTACCTAGCTAGCTGGCTAACAAAATAGCTAGAGCTATCTTTAACTAGCTAAAATTGTACAAATTGCTGGACGATGAGTTGCTGGCTCCTGATGATTGTCGACTAGACCTGTAAACTACATTGTCTTTGCTATCAGTCTCATCTTCTGTTTTAATCCTCATTGCCAGTCTAGCATCTATAAATGTGTACAGTCAGTCTTCCTAGACTCGAGACATCACAGCCACAAAGCCAAAGTCAGAAGGCTAACTTGCTAAGCTCGTCCTAGCTAGCAAGTTACAGCATACCCGTCCTATTGATTTCCTCGAAAAACGATCCACAGTACACTCCAACGGTATATCGTATCAAATATATCATTGGATAACAGATTACTCCTTGCTGGCTAACTAAGTTGTTAGCATGCTTTTTGATCAACTGAAAGACACTGCCTAGCTACTGTAAGACCTACCTGACAGTTTGTAAGCCGCCGCCACTGGTTCAATCACCGGGAATGTTAAACTACCGCCCCCGTAGTAGAGCTATTGGTCGAAAAATATATTAAGACATCTAATTGTGTACTGCTACCGTCACTCACAACCTGATAAAGTTTCAGGACAAAAGCTATAAGGGATTCTGCGGGACATCATCAATGCCTGGCTGAAGCCTTAGTTTAAATCACTTCAGGTGATTTCTCGGTTCCCTTCTCGCTGCAGGGAAGCAGCAGTCGTTATTGTATTATTGTGTGACAGTAAATTGGGAAATATAGCTAATGTGTGTGCACCGTACGATATATTCATACTAATGCGCTGTGAATCAAATGGCTGCAAAATAAAATAATTAATACACAGTGTACATGTAACTCAAATGCCAAGTAGGATATGTATTATTATTTTTCATTTTTAGCCTAACGTTTAGGCAGAAGAACGACATCTGCAGGATCGTATATATTACCGGATTAAAAACCAAAACATGTCGGTGTGATCTGTAATCTGAACCTAACTACTTAAATTGACAGAATTTTTTAAGCAATATGCCGAGTCTAAATGATGAAAAAAAGTATTGGTTACTTTTTTACTGAGGTTTTCTGTTAATAATATTTGCGCATGCGCAAATCAACAATGAGCCAAAACCAAGATGGCGGCGGTTGTTGAAAATGTTGTCAAACTGTAAGTGATTCTCTTTTTCTACAGATACCTAAAGTGTTCAAATTCAGCTACATTTGGACTGTATTTACACTACCTGTTTAAATAAAACGTATAAGTACCTACATATAGTTGTTACATTGTATTGGCAAAGTAACCTAAAGTTGGCAACCTTTCGGTGGTCGGCTGCAGCTACGATAGCTTTAGCTAGCTGTTACCACCGTAAAGACATCATTAGTCTAACATGATTCATTACCGTAGCAATGCCAAATTGGATTATATAGCTTGCTAGCTAACACCTTTTTTAATTCCATAGATGGCCATTTAGGTGGAGAGTAATCCTACTTTTCTAATGCTGTTTTTGGTTAGATTAGATAGATTTAGAAGTGTGGCAGCTATTCTTGGACTAATGCCCAGACATAAATACTACCGTAGCGTCGTATAAAATCCATGAATATGTACTTGATTATGGTTATAATATAACGAGCAACCGATACCCTAAATTGTGTTCATAACGGAACAAGCGTACCTTCAACACCTTACCCAAATCAGTGTAATCTCATTTGTTATCACTTTAACTGTACATTTATTTCCACTGGAGTAACGCTAGTTTTAGAATGAGTTAATCCGGTGTTGTGCCCCCAGATGCCCCCCCGCGCTGAAAAGCACCCCCTCGTGGGAGCGCGCACACAAACCACTCGAATCTAAAAGTGAAGGATCGCAACCAAACGGAGGGGAGACAGCCGTCTCACATTGTAATTTTTTGTTAAGAGAATAGAAGAGAAGAACGTCAGTTATAAAACACGTCTTTTAAAACGTACAGCGAACACGAACCAATACCTTTCTTGCTCCATGACAACGCATTCTGAGGAAATATACCCCAGCTATGATTACCAATGGAAATGTATTTCTGCTGACGCATTCACAGCAGATACCAGGAACTGCTGTTCCCAGGCACCAGCACTAACCTTAAGGTTTCAACCAGAACTCCACTAATACCTTTCTGGTGGTCCTGTAAAGCTACTCACATCAGGTAGTCTTTTCCCAGGAGGGTTATAGCTGTGTTTGAGCATTTGACAGCAGATCAAGAGGTTGTGGGTTCAAATCCCCTCTTTACGTCGGTTTGGACCAAAGCGTCTGCTAAATGAATACATTACTATACCTTGTTATTATTGTACTGACCTGTCCCTGGCTTTGCTGACTCTGCAGGCTGGGAGAGCAGTACTATAGAGATGCCATGGAGCAATGCCATAACTACAATGCCCGCCTGTGCGCAGAGAGGAGCGTGCGCATGCCCTTCCTGGACTCTCAGACGGGCGTGGCGCAGAGCAACTGCTACATCTGGATGGAGAAGCGACACAGGGGCCCAGGTGAGAAACACACACACACGGGGGGGGGGGGGGGGGGGGGAGAGTGTCAAGGTGTATGTTTCCCACAGCGCCACAGTCATTCTTCTTCTGCTGCTTCCGCCCCCAGGCATGGCTCCTGGGCAGCTGTACACGTACCCGTCCAGGAGGTGGAGGAAGAGAAGAAGAGCCCATCCTCCGGAGGACCCCAGACTGGCTTTCCCCTCTCTCAAGTCAGGTAAAAGGGTGCATTCTTAGCAGACGCTTTCAAAAGTGGCATGCGGAGGGAGATTTGAACCTGCAACCATTGATCTGTACTGAAACGCTTTACCGCTAAGATATACCTACCCTTATACCCAGGTAGGCCTGGTTATGTGTACATAACACGGCTCACTGTGTTAAAGTGGTGAGGTCCATCCTCTTGAGTGTGGCTCTGTGTGTCTCCTCTCCTCCAGAGCTGGACCTGGGCTTGAAGAGGGATGTCCTGGGGGCCTCCGATGGCAGCAGCCTGGAGGCCCTCCTGAAGGGGGAGCCCCTGGACAAGCGGGGGCCCCCGGATCTGCGGGTCCCAGACGAAGACCCCAGAAAGGTACTGTTGGGGACGGGGTAGGTAAGGTCAGTAGAATGAATACATCACCTTATCATAGACACTTTGCATTGAGTCAGTCTCCACCTTCATCATTAACAGTTTCTCATTGAGGGTCTAGGTTGGTTACACGTGCTGATTTGTGGACTTCTGTGAAGCCCCCCCCTGCGACTTTTCTTGCAAAAAAAGGGCTATTCTAAATTCATTTGATTTGATTAGTCTTGAAGGGGGCATGACAGAAGGGACAATGACATCAACCTTCCTGACCCCGCCTCCTTCCCACACAGAGAGTCCTGGAGCCGGATGACTTCCTGGATGATTTGGACGATGAAGATTACGAGGAGGACACCCCGAAGCGGCGAGGCAAAGGGAAGGGGAAGGTGAGGACACTCATCTTAGTAGATCTGTGTAGGGGAACATGGCTGGAGGACCACTACTTACTGTGGGCCAGCGGTGGCTGTCATGGTTACTGTGGGCCAGGGGTGGCTGTCATGGTTACTCAGAGAGATGAGTGGAGGAGACCTACTTTACACTGTGCCTGGTAAATACTGACATCGTCTGGACACCGTTAGTGTTCCCATTCTTGATTTCCTGCTGGGGTTTCTGTACGTCGCTCTGGATAAAAGCGTCCGCTACATGTATGTGACGTGTCATGTATGTAACATGTCGTGAATGTAACATGTCATGTGTGTGTTCAGGGCAGAGGAGCGAGCAGCAGGAAGAAACCGGATGCTGCAGCAGCTCTGGAGGACAAGGACAAGCCTTACGCCTGTGACAGTGAGTCTCTGGAGGGGAGGGGGAGGAAGGGAGGGGCGGAGGGGATGGGAGGGAAGGGAGGGGAGGGAGGGAGGGAGGAGGGGAGGGGGGGGGTGAGGAGGTGGGGGGAGCCTATGGGGTGGTGATCTACACAGCTTAGACCAAACCCTTCACTACTGGCCTTGTGGCCTTTGTGTTCTCTGTGTCGGGCTAAATGGGTCTGAGCCACATAGCATGGCGTCACAGAGATGGGGAATACACAGTAGACCATACAATGGGTGAACCCAACACATTTATATTTATGACTAATAACGATATATATGATGACAACATAAACTTCTGGGAGAATTTCTTGACACGAGCTGCTTGAGATGTGCTCTCCCATGTTCCTGCTGCTGCTCTCCCATGTTCTTGCTGCTCTCACATGTTCCTGCTGCTCTCCCATGTTCCTGCTGCTCTCCCATGTTCCTGCTGCTCTCCCATGTTCCTGATGCTCTCCCATGTTCCTGCTGCTCTCCCATGTTCCTGCTGCTCTCCCATGTTCCTGATGCTCTCCCATGTTTATGCTGCTCTCCCATGTTTATGCTGCTCTCCCATGTTCCTGCTGCTCTCCCATGTTCCTGCTGCTCTCCCATGTTTATGCTGCTCTCCCATGTTCCTGCTGCTCTCCCATGTTCCTGCTGCTCTCCCATGTTCCTGCTGCTCTCCCATGTTCCTGCTGCTCTCCCATGTTCCTGCTGCTGCTCTCCCATGTTCCTGCTGCTGCTCTCCCATGTTCCTGCTGCTGCTCTCCCATGTTCCTGCTGCTCTCCCATGTTCCTGCTGCTCTCCCATGTTCCTGCTGCTGCTCTCCCATGTTTCTGCTGCTCTCCCATGTTCCTGCTGCTCTCCCATGTTTCTGCTGCTCTCCCATGTTCCTGCTGCTGCTCTCCCATGTTCCTGCTGCTCTCACATGTTCCTGCTGCTCTCCCATGTTCCTGCTGCTCTCCCATGTTCCTGCTGCTCTCCCATGTTCCTGCTGCTGCTCTCCCATGTTCCTGCTGCTGCTCTCCCATGTTCCTGCTGCTGCTCTCCCATGTTCCTGCTGCTCTCCCATGTTCCTGCTGCTCTCCCATGTTCCTGCTGCTGCTCTCCCATGTTTCTGCTGCTCTCCCATGTTCCTGCTGCTCTCCCATGTTCCTGCTGCTGCTCTCCCATGTTCCTGCTGCTCTCCCATGTTCCTGCTGCTCTCCCATGTTCCTGCTGCTCTCCCATGTTCCTGATGCTCTCCCATGTTTCTGCTGCTCTCCCATGTTCCTGCTGCTCTCCCATGTTCCTGCTGCTGCTCTCCCATGTTCCTGCTGCTGCTCTCCCATGTTCCTGCTGCTGCTCTCCCATGTTCCTGCTGCTGCTCTCCCATGTTCCTGCTGCTCTCCCATGTTCCACAAAGTGTCTCCACGGCTCAAACTCTGACCGGCCAGGTTGGAGTTCCCCGTCTGAGGCTCTGTCTGTGCTCTCTGTCTCCCTGTTCTCTTTCCCTCTCTTTCAGACACTTTCAAACAAAAGCATAGTTCCAAACCTTCCGAACGAGGTATATTTCTCTCTCATTCCTTTTGAGTTTTTTTTCCGACCTGCCTCTCTCCTTTTCGCTTCTCTTTGCTTCTCTTCTGCTCACTGCATGTTTGGATTATTTTTGTCTGTGTGTGTGTGAGTGTGTTTCTGTGTGTGTGTTTCTGTGTGTGCGCGCACACTTGTGTGTCCTTCTGTGTGTGTGTTTTTGTGTGTGTGTTAAAGGGGTTACAAAGCTGCCATGTTATTAGAGCTTATCTAATAGCTTAATCTTATTCCTGATATTAGTTCTGGACTGTGACATTTAGTTTATACAGTTATTCACATCATACATGAAATTAGACACGAGAGAAGACAGCAAGATAATTGCCATAGACGTGTGTTGTCGTGGAGATTAAATCACACATGGCCCAATACAGTTCCCCTCAGGAAATGCATGGGTTAGGGTTAACTAACCACCCCCCCTTGTTCCTCTTCTCTCTTACTTTAGAGGGAAATGGTGCTTTCTGCTTTTGTCTTGAAGCTGCCTCAAGCCTTGGGGGGCCTGTTGGTCCCACTGTTCCACAGTTGAATAGCGGTGCCTCAGTCTCAGGCCTGGTCTGTGTCCTGGCTGCTGTCCTGGGGCCTGACACAGGCCTGGTCATGTCCACCCAGCTGGGGGCGAGGGTGGGGGCTCGTGGCCCTACCAGAGGGATGGTGTATGAGTCTGGGTGGGGAACAGCTTGAGGGAGGAAGGAGAGGAAAGGTTCTGCTGGCTGCTGCCAGCCCCCCCCCCCCGCCCACACACACACACAGGTCATTGTGCTTCTTCACAACCACAATCTATTTGTAGTTCTTATTCTGGTAACTTCTCTCACCTCACCTCTAGACCAGTCTCATCTCGTTTCTTAAAGGCATGTGACATCTGAACACATACAATGAACGGATATGATGTGTTTTGATGCGTATTCGAAATGCATCAAAACACAAAAACCATTCTGCGTTCTCACCCGTGTTTTTCTAACAGGGAGGGCGTCTCCACGCGTGTTTTTTGTTTTCATACCTTTCCCTTTTTCTTCCCGTCTTTCTTTGGCAGTCTGTGGGAAGCGCTACAAGAACCGTCCGGGCCTGAGCTACCACTACGCTCACTCCCACCTGGCAGAGGAGGAGGGCGAGGACAAGGAGGAGGCTGAGGTCCACGACACCCCACCTCCACAGCCCGACGAACCCAAAAGTAACCCTCCCTCTCTCTCTCTCCCCCCCCTCTCTCTCCCTCTCTCTCTCTCTCTCCCCCCCCCTCTCTCTCTCTCTCCCCCCCCCTCTCTCTCCCTCTCTCTCTCTCCCCCCCTCTCTCTCCCTCTCTCTCTCTCCCCCCTCTCTCTCCCTCTCTCTCTCTCCCCACCCCCCTCTCTCTCCCTCTCTCTCCCCCCCCTCCCTCCCTCTCTCCCCCCTCTCCCTCTCCCCCCCCCTCTCTCTCCCTCTCTCTCTCCCCCCCCTCTCTCTCCCTCTCTCCCCCCCCTCTCTCTCCCTCTCTCTCCCCCCCCTCTCTCTCTCCCCCCCTCTCTCCCCCCCCCCCTCTCTCTCCCTCTCTCTCTCTCCCCCCCTCTCTGTCCCTCTCTCTCTCTCCCCCCCCTCTCTCTCCCCCCCCCTCTCTCTCCCTCTCTCTCTCTCCCCCCCCTCTCTCTCCCTCTCTCTCTTCCCCCCCCCCTTCCAGGAGAGTGCTACAGTGTAGACCCAGTGATACCAGGACTACCGCACCTCCCACACTCATGACCTCCATCCCTATCCATAAAAAATTTAGTTCTTCAGAAGACACCTCTTTAACCAGCAACGCAGAGCTAAAAGGGGATTTGAACCTGCAACCTCTTGATCTGCAGTCAAATGGGTTAGAGTTACTGCTGTGCTGTACCCATTGACCTGTATCCCGTCTCTCTCTCTCTCCCAGCCCCCAAGAAAGGGCCGGACGGGCTGGCCTTGCCTAACAACTACTGTGACTTCTGCCTGGGGGACTCCAAGACCAACCACAAGACGGGCCAGTCAGAAGAACTGGTGTCCTGTTCAGACTGTGGTCGCTCAGGTACAGGAACACACACGCACACACACACACACTCAGTCTCTCTGTGGTAGTCTCTCTGTGACGGTTTGTTCCCCCAGGGCACCCGTCCTGTCTGCAGTTCACCCCGGTCATGATGGCAGCGGTGAAGACCTACCGCTGGCAGTGCATCGAGTGCAAGTGCTGCAACATGTGCGGCACGTCGGAGAACGACGTGAGTGTGCGGGAGGAACAGACCGCTAGCTCAACTGTAGCTGCTGGCCTGGGGTTATAAACACATCAATCTACCTGATATTGTGGGTGCAGGCTGCTGGGAGAGTTATTGGTTAACCTGATGTTGTGTTCTTCAGGATCAGCTTCTGTTCTGTGACGACTGTGACCGAGGCTACCACATGTACTGCCTCAGCCCCCCCATGAACGAGCCCCCAGAAGGTGAGCTGGAACGCCCTGCTGGCTGGTTACGCTGTGCCTGAACATTTACATTTAGTCATTTAGCAGACGCTCTTATCCAGAGCGACTTACAGTAAGTACAGGGACATTCTCCCCGAGGCAAGTAGGGTGAAGTGCCTTGCCCAAGGACACAACGTCATTTGGCACGGCCAGGAATCGAACTGGCAACCTTCAGATTACTAGCCCGCTTCCCTCACCGCTCAGCCACCTGACGCCCTGAACAGCCTGCCTCTGGGGGCTAGTCCCCAGTGATTAAACCAAGCCAGGATCTGAAGTTGCCACATGCAGTAATGGTGCGGGTGTGTGAGTGTGTGAACGTGTAAGTGTGTGTGTGTGTGTGTGTGTGTTGTAGAGTTGTGCGATCCTGACCTCTGTCCTCCCTCCTCTCAGGTAGCTGGAGCTGCCGCCTGTGTTTGGACCTCCTGAAAGACAAGGCCTCTATATACCAGAACGCCCCTCCGTCTTGATATATACACACACACACACACCCCTGCAGTGAGGTTCTCTGTCAGGGGAGAGGTGGAGGGGCAGCAGAGAAGCTGGTACCACAGACGAACCTAAGACGTGAAAAGGGAAGGACACCTTTAAAACCCCTGTGCAATATACGCCTTGGTCTGCTCCATATTACTGTTACACAGTTCACAGTTCAAATCACCCACAGGCTCTCCTTTCTAACTGTTCGTCAATTTAGCCAAGTCCCAAGAATCCTGAATGAAATTCTCCTTTTATTCCACGATATATCAGTTTTGGCAACTAGTAGACAGAGAAGTAGTTGGAATGAACTAGAATGCCAATTCTCCTTCGTAGTAAGAAACGTTTTTGTATAATTATATATTTGTATAGCTTATAAAGGGTGTGAATGGTTTATATGTTGTAATGATAGTGGTTGTTATAGCATTTGACACAATATCTTATCTACTTCCGTCAGAGAGGAAGAGAGGACGGCCATTGCTGTCGAATGAACAGGACACATTTCATCACCTCCAGTTGTTGCCAAACATGGTTTTAATATGAGCTGACAACATCACGATAGGTTCCTATACAAGGGGAGCTGACGGCCTCCGGGCGTCGTGGCCTCCGGGCGTCGTGGCCTCCGGGCGTCGTGGCCTCCGGGCGTCGTGGCCTCCGGGCGTCGTGGCCTCCGGGCGTCGTGGCCTCCGGGCGTCGTGGCCTCCGGGCGTCGTGGCCTCCGGGCGTCGTGGCCTCCGGGCGTCGTGGCCTCCGGGCGTCGTGGCCTCCGGGCGTCGTGGCCTCCGGGCGTCGTGGCCTCCGGGCGTCGTGGCCTCCGGGCGTCGTGGCCTCCGGGCGTCGTGGCCTCCGGGCGTCGTGGCCTCCGGGCGTCGTGGCCTCCGGGCGTCGTGGCCTCCGGGCGTCGTGGCCTCCGGGCGTCGTGGCCTCCGGGCGTCGTGGCCTCCGGGCGTCGTGGCCTCCGGGCGTCGTGGCCTCCGGGCGTCGTGGCCTCCGGGCGTCGTGGCCTCCGGGCGTCGTGGCCTCCGGGCGTCGTGGCCTCCGGGCGTCGTGGCCTCCGGGCGTCGTGGCCTCCGGGCGTCGTGGCCTCCGGGCGTCGTGGCCTCCGGGCGTCGTGGCCTCCGGGCGTCGTGGCCTCCGGGCGTCGTGGCCTCC
Source organism: Osmerus eperlanus (assembly GCF_963692335.1). Taxonomy (NCBI): domain Eukaryota; kingdom Metazoa; phylum Chordata; class Actinopteri; order Osmeriformes; family Osmeridae; genus Osmerus; species Osmerus eperlanus. The sequence continues at coordinate 11,749,832 of NC_085036.1, forward strand.
GGGCGTCGTGGCCTCCGGGCGTCGTGGCCCGGCCCTAAACTGCTTCTCTGTTCTGCGTAGAAGCGCCTGCTGTAGCTCACTTCCTGTTTCTCTGGTGTGATGATAGGCTTCTGTGAAGGGCAGTAAGGGGATCATGTGACGTGACTGAGTAGATCATGTGACTGTAACATGTCGTTTAAGACGGGGGCGGGGGGGTCCTGGGGGGGGTCCTGGACACTGAGTCCAAGGGCCCCCCAGTAAGAGAGATACTGTGTGTTAAGAGCCCCCCCCCTCAGTGGTACTCTGGGGGGTATCCTGTGCAATTCTGAGTGTGGTGGGACCTCATCAGGGCCCACGTCCATACCTAGATCCCCTTTTACTGGTTCCCCATTTCCTAGCCCATGTTGGGTTGAGATGGTCTGTGCGCACTACCAGTGTCCGTCACAGGAGGGCAGCGATGAGCCTGGCAAGAGAGTAGCTGTGAGAGTTAGCTGGCTGGGTTCTTCTAAGCAAGCTCACACACTGCAGTTAGCAATATGTCCAAGAGACACAGAGCGATGGTGAACGTGGTGTCTAGACTCCATGTCGGTTTCAACTAGTCTAGTGTAGTGATAGGGAGTCAGGTGGCTGAGCGGTTAGGGAATCGGGCTAGTAATCTGAAGGTTGCCAGTTTGAGGCACTTCACCCTACTTGCCACGGGGGGAATGTCCCTGTACTTACTGTAAGTCGCTCTGGATAAGAGCGTCTGCTAAATGACTAAATGAATGACTAGTCTCATGGAAAGGGCACACCAGTGCTTCTGTCTCCACAGATGTGCTTGAAGGCTGTAGAATCTGTATTTCCCCTGAGTTAGTGGCTGTAGTTGAAGAAGCCTGTACAGCATCTATGACAGTAGGGAAACCCAACACAGAAGGGGATGCATGATGTGTGTGTGCTCTCACACATACTCTAGTTTGGTCAATCTGTTGGGAAGTTGTGATATAATTTAGGTACATTATCATATTATATCCATAGCCAACTAACATATACTGAAGCATTAAACATGTAACTTGATTTTATTTCTAACCGCAATGTTAAATGTTAATTTGAAACAGCTGCCATTAGAATATTAAAATAAAAAAGGAAGAAAAAAACATTCATATAAGGTATATACTCAGTTGATGTAAGACATTTCTGGGATTTGTTTTTGATTGTGATGAAATGTTTCTTTTGTGGTTTTGTCATTTACTTCCATGAAAATAAATGATTTGGCACTGGTTACATTATATACAGGGTTCCCGCGGGGTCTTAAAAAGTCTAAAATTCTGAACTTTAAATTTAAGGTCTTAAAGGTGTTACAACTAGATAGTTCAATGTCACATTTAAATGTTGAGTGGAGATTATTATGATCCCTGATAGCTCAGTGGTTAAGGATGTGGGCTACTGTGTGAGGGGTCTTGTGTTAAAATCTGGCTGAAGGATCTTCTTACAGCTCAATTTTTGCTCTTCGAATTATAAATAAAAGTAATTATAAATAAAACTGATAAAAGGTACATTTATTTTTAGACCCCAGTAGCCGCACCGCAGTCCCTGACTGTCCACATCCCCTCTCCCAACTGTCTCCTGGTGGGACAGGGGATCTGGACAGTCGGGGAGTGCGCTGTAGTTACAGGGATCTGGGCCCACGGCTGTGTTTGGCACTACGCTCTGTGCTGGATTTGAACCCAGGTTGTTGTGGTTTAGGCTATTGTTCTCAACCCACTACACCACAGGGTCCCCTTTCTATATATTTGGAAATAATATATATATATAATATATATATATATATATAACTGATATCAGTTAAATGAATTATCAATAGGTTTGAGGAAGATTTGAACCAGGGCTACAGTGTTTGGCAGTAGACGTGATGGTACACATGCTTACCCACTGAGCCACAGAGGGTTCCTGCAAAGTTACTTTCTACAAGACGGTGTAATTGCCCTTATGACACTACTAAATGCCAAAGGACAAGTATGTTTTGTTTCTGCTAATGCCAAGTTATAAAACAGAATACTCTGCCTTCTAATCATACTTACAAAACAAGTGAAAGTTTGCCGACAGATTTCTAAGAACTTGTTCACAAAATACAATGACGATAAGTAGACTTTTCTTGAATAGACTTATTTATTTCTGCAACACGGATAAATATTAAACAGAAATGTACAGCTTACTGTCTATTATGGGTGGGAATATTTTGGTACCTCACGATTCAATCTTAATTTGAATCTTTATGGTCTTAAAATGCCTTCAAAGGGTCTTAAATTTGATTTACTAAAACCTGCAGGAACCCTGTATATAGTGACTCTGTAGTCTCTGTAAACATATGCAATTGTGTTTAATGTCTTATTGAAAATGATTCATTTAGCAGATACCTGCCAAGGTAACAGGTGGGCTGGTACAGGGGGAAGATTCAAACCTGCGACCTCAAGATCTGCAGTCAAATTCTGTACCACGGGTGAGGTCAGAGGTCAAGGGTCCTGGGGGCTCCTCACAGTGCTGCCCGTTCTCTGCATCCGGGTCGTGGCGGAGTTGCCGTGGCGAGTCCTCCCCCAGTCCCTCTGCCCGAGCCGGCAGAGCAGCAGGGATTTGAAGGTGACCCGGAAGTGCTTGTTACACAGGGCGTAGCAGATGGGGTTCACGGTGCTGTTGATGTAGCACAGCCAGTAGCCCAGCTGCCACAGCTTCTCAGGCACACAGTAGGAGAAGGAGGCCAGCACCATGATGTTGTAGGGGCTCCAGGTGAGGATGAAGGCCAGCAGGATGGCACTCAGGGTCCTGGCTGCCTTCTTCTCCGTGATCATCCTGTTCCTCCTCCGCCTGGCCTTGGGCTGTCTGGTTCGCCTGGACTCGGACAAGCTGGAGCCCCGGAGGGAAGGCTGCCGGCCTCGGAGGTCCTCCACCCTGAGGGCCGGGGGGTCTCCCGGGGGGGGGGCGGTGTCTGGGGCCTCGCTGAGAGGGAGCGTGGCCGGAGGACCTGATACCGTTCTGGGCCTCACCTGCCTCTGCTCTGACTCCTCATCCGAGGACAGAGAGGCAGTAGAGCCCCTCCCTCCTTCTGCCCCCCTGCTTCCTGCGCAGCCCTCCCCGTTGCTGCCCGTGGTGGGGGGCAGGGAGGGTTTGGCTGACCCTCTCCCCTGGGAGTCCTCCCTGCATGGATCCTTCCCCCCTGGGCCCTCTCGGGCGCTGCTGGAGCTGCTCTTGGTGCTGCTGACAGACCTCCCCCCGGAGCCCTGGGGACCCCCTGCGCTGCTCACAGACCCCAGCAGCCCCTCCCGACCCTGGGAGCGCTGCTCGATCTCCCAGTAGATCTTCCAGTAGAGGATCACCATGATGGTGACCGGAAGGTAGAAGGCCGCGATGGCCGTGCCGAAGGTGAGCACGGCGTCGCCCATGAAGGGGATGGAGCAGCTGTCCTGGCGCTCCGAGGCCCTGCCCACCACGTGCGGCCAGAAGAGGATGGCGGGGCCCCACAGGACGAAGGACACGGCCCAGGCCAGGACGATGGCCGCCACCGCCCGCTGCGTCGTCCTCTTGACCCTGTAGGTCAGCGGCCGCGTGACGGAGTAGAAGCGGTCGAAGCTGATCACCAGCAGGTTCATGACGGACGCGTTGCTAGCCACGTAGTCCACGGCCAGCCAGAGGTCACAGGCCACGCTCCCCAGGGCCCAACGGCCCATTATGATGTACGCGGCGTACAGGTTCATGGAAACGGCGCCGAGGATTAAGTCTGCCACCGCCAGGCTCAACAGGAAGTAGTTGCTGACGGTGCGCAGCTGGCTGTTGACCCGGAAGGAGATCAAAACCAGCAGGTTGCCAAGGATGGTGACCAGAGAGAGGGGCACTGTGATGATCACAATCACCAGCACCTCCCATACCTCATGACCCTCCAAAGGGTCTGCTGTCCGGTTGCTGGTCTGGGAGACACAGTTGTTCATATTCCATAGAGCTGGGATGAGTGAAAAAAAGTATTCATTCAACCGAATCAAAAACATTCATTGGAATCCCGATGCGCGATTCCTTATGATGCCGTTTGAACTGAGTTAGCTTTTCATGAAATACAAGTTAATTAAAATTCAATAAATGTAACTCAAATACTATTCATAGAGACACTGGACGCGTAGGTACACGTTTTGGTGTCTTAAAAAACTGATAAATCTATTCACTAAATGGTGGTTAATTTTACTGGTTAAAGTACAAATGACATTTGCCGCAATAGCAGTGCTTTTTATTCTTTTGACAATGGTGTAGCTAATACTGAAACTCCTTCCAACACAAATGTTCTTGTCCTGTAACCTATAATCTTTCCGTGCCATGTACCTTTCTTAAACAATGCAACAACTGTTGAAACGTGTACTTACCGACCCGAGTGGTGCTCGCTTGTAGCCTAGGTTGCGCTGTAGTGATGATGACCTTACGCCGTCTATATAACTTAATGAAAGTATGCCCTGTTGTTGAACCTTGATCGTGTTTGAGCCTTCCTATTGCGGGGAAACTTATCCAGTTTGAATTATTGTTCCTCATATGGCGAGGTCCTGTATGCGGGGAGAAGCTGCACGAAACAGATCAAATGAAACGCCACTGCCATAACACGTGCAAACAATGTCAGGCAGCCTCCTCTACAAACTCAAGTCGCCTGGCATTTAGCTACATCCTTCTAGATTATTTTCCTCTTCGCATTTCCTGTTCCATCCTCATTTAATTGAAAAAATGTAAATAAACAAATTACCTTTACTAAAGTCAACATTGACTTAATTAAAACTAAAGAGGGTACAATTTCTGGGGAAATTGTTGAGTGTGCTGGCGGCCGCCGCAGCTGGGCCAGTTTATTTAACTACATCACCTCCAAACCTATCGTTTCAATTAATATCAAATGTCCGTCCATAATGTTCAAATATTTGGAGAAAAACAACAGTTTTCATGGGGTGTAGCTACATTTTCACATTACCAAAGGACAAACATATAACTGAACCGACATTGCAGCATGTTTAAATACTCTAATGTCAGTTTATTTGAAGTTGTATTCATTTTTTAAATACCCTCTTCAGAATTATTTAAAACATGTTCAGCATTGAATGGTGTAATTGGGAAATTCCATGCAACTAGACACACTGTAAAACATCTGTCTGTTGTGATAACAGACATGTAATTAACTTGATTTTTTTCAATTTCCTTTTGCACCCCCCTCAACCACTCATCCGTCTCTCCACATTAAGATAAAGACTGAAGTTCAATTCACTCAACAGGTTTCATCACCAGAACAAGAGTCAGAGATGTTGAGAGTGCTGTGTCAGTGTAGAGTGTGTATCGACGTGCTGTGATATTGTACAGCTTGTGTGAGTGTGGCTTTACTCTGTGGTGAAGTGCCGTGAGCAGGGATAGAGCAGGGATGGGAGTCTCTCTCCTGGTGCTTATCACAGGATGTGTTTGCTCTAAGAGACCGAGGGTCACAACGCAGCTCCAGATGAGTTCATGAGTAAACAGAAGAACTGGAGTCAGAGAGAGAGAGAGAGAGAAGAAGGGGTGGTAAGAGAGGGGGGAGATAAAGACAGAGATCCTGGATGAGAAAACCCTGCAAAGGACTTGAAGGGGCAGAAGGACAGGGAAGGAGAGGAGGTGGAGCGAGAGAAGGGAGAGGAAGAGATGGCTAAGAAAAGAAAGGAAAGAAAGTCTTGTCTAACTTACAGCCAGGTCATTTGAATACAGAACACAGTTGTGCAGGATACTAAATAAGAGAGAAGGATGGTTATTGCACAGATTTAATTTATTGCACTGAACAACATACAACATTTCTCTATGATCAGACACCATCTCTAAATAAAGAAATCTCAGCGCTAAAATATCTGATGGCTCCAACTATAACAGAATAAAATATTGAGGAAAGAACACTGTTCAAACATACTGTAACCGGTTTCTGTCATCTGGAAATGTTTTACTTAACTGCTCTGTTATTGAAGGCCAGATTCATGACTGAGATTAGATTACAACTTTATATCTCCATTGCGCCAATGACTGTTCTGGATTCAACTGTGTGCCCACAATCTAGGGTTAGATAGCTGGAACACAAAGCGTTCTTTCTGTCTCCGCCCTTTGTTGAGGGTGAGTAAGAGAAAACAGGCATGTAACAGTCATGTAACAAGGATCAGGTAGACAGCACCAATAACAGGCTTGTTTGACTCTCAATCATCTGTACTCATACCTCAATTTGTACATAATCTAAATGTATCAAAATTGCTTATTTTTCTGCTATAAAATTATTTAGTTATTGCCATTCTTATACTACAAACATTTAGCATTTCCTGTTAGATTTTTGTCCATGTGGATCTTTAAAATGTTATAATTTTTTTGCAGGACTATCTTGCATTTTATTTGTGACATTTTACACGTAAATAATCTCAGATTATTAATATTCAAGATAATATTCACATTACTGCACTCAATGGGTTTTCTGTGTTAAATGAATTAATAAATAACGATACAAAATACTTCTAACACTTTTGCAGGGCAAACCATTGCCTGTTGGTGTCACAAACAAAGACACCTAAAAAAAATTTGAAAATAATAAATATATATCATGAATCAAAGTTTAGGTGCCAAATTGAACCTTCAGTGGAAAGTGACATTGAAGACACACATGCAATCAGATTCAAACATTCGTATCGAATAAGAGTATGCCGATCTAAAGTGTGTCTTTTTTGTATTATTGAACCAAGTGACAAAAATATACATATCTTTAAGTTACAGTGTGCAATATTCACAAATAGGAAGTACGTCATCTAGATCTTATAAATATCAAATATCACAAATCTATCTAATCTATTTTCTGTCTGACATTCATTTTTTTGTAAAACTATATTTAGTAAACATTTAGAAACAGTAAAAAGTATTGTCTTGAAGACAGTAATAGTTGTATAGTAATACTGGGAAACTTCTAATTTTTACAAACATTTATCGTACCTAAACTTGGTGAACTATTACAACAGACCCGTACGCATGTTACCAAAGGTGGTGACACTCATAGAAACATATATTTTACATATAATAACATCTCTAGAAATGCTATAAATCTTTGATTTCACGTTAATCTATTTACGTCATTTGTAACACTTGTTCAAAAGCAGTCGGTCAGGCAAAATTAATTATTTGACCCTCACTCGAACTCTATCAGTCACTTACAAAATATATTCACATAACGGCATCTTCAGAGATTTATTGACTTTATTATCGTGTCTTACACGGTTCTAATGTTCTGCTCATCTGTACACAAATACAGCGTAACCACAAAACTAGGCAAAGCCAGCTAGGGTGTACGTCATAAACAAACATGGAAAGGTAAACATCTAGGTTGAATATATGAAGGTTGAGTCGATGACGTCATCAGGACGCGGATGTTCGGATTTCATGGGACCAGCAGTGACTCGTAACCTATAGCAACAGAACCCTAAATAAGCTACAAACTAATGGTGGCCAACTGTTGCTCCTTAAAATAAACAATATATGCAAACGATTGTAAAAACCAAGTTATCATGCAATTTGTTATAAATCAAATACATTTAATTTAGTGAAATTCTACAAGACAGCCAACTATGTGGACATATATCCCCTTAGAGGCCAAATTGAGCTGCCATCCACCGTACTGTAATGCAATCAGTGAGATAAAGACGGCCCACTTTTGGTATCCGTGAGCTTCTGCAAAATATGCCAAAGTTCATGGGTAATCACGGCGTGTCTCATCCTTCATATATTGATCCCAGGTGAACGTCAGGAAACAAGGAAACAAACTGACCGTACTATTGTTACTCAATGTTTAAGGGCTCTTGAAACACTCCACTGTACCAATGAACTTACTGATAAATTTTTTTGTGTGTGTGTGTGTGTGTGTGGGTGTGAGTAAGTGCATGCGAGCGCGCGTGTGCCTATGTGCATTTGCGCGTGAGTGGGTAATTGCGTGTGTGTGTGTGTACACAATGTGCAGTATGTGCTTACCACCACCTTCTCATATCCCGTTTGTGGCACACACGAACACCAGCACAGCAGACAGGAGCTTACTCTTTTTGGCATGGCCGGAGGAGGGTGATTAGAGGGCCCCCGCGGGCCCTCTAGTTAGAGGGAAGGGCCTGCCAGGGTTGACCCCTGACCTCGACGGCCTCACATGTTCCCGAAGAGGATGGAACAGAGCAGGAAGACGGCATAGAGGGACAGGAGACCCAGGCCCAGGCGGCGGTCCAGCTTCCAGTGGTTCAGATGGACACTCGTCACCTGAGCAGACACACGCACGCAGAAGGGCAGAAGAAGAAGCATGCAGTGTCTGTACGTCACTCTGGATAAGACCGCGTGTACATTTAGTCATTTAGCAGACGCTCTTATCCAGAGCGACTTACAGTAAGTACAGGGACATTCCCCCGAGGCAAGTAGGGTGAAGTGACTTGCCCAAGGACACAACGTCATTTGACACAGCCGGGAATCGAACTGGCAACCTTCAGATTACTAGCCCGACTCCCTCACCGCTCAGCCACCTGACTACTCGCGTGTAGCGTCTAAAGGGGTCAACCGTAGCTTTGACCGTAGGGAGGGGAGGGCAGATGTGTCGTGTGTGCAGTAGGCCTGTGTAGTAAAGGCAGGTGAGACACGAGGGGTTTTGACATTTGCTGTATGGATGTTTCGACTACTTTAATACCCGAGCATCTCTAGCAGGCTGTCCTGAGAGGCCCACTTCTAGTCCATGTCTGTCATAAACCATGTCTCGTAAAGCAGTTCCAATAAAACGTTGCCAACCCAGTATGTTTATGTGTGGAGCCAGGTCTGAGGTGTAATGAACTATACTCAGGGCCCAGTGTCACATGAAGGTGTCAATACGACAGTAATAAAAATCTACTTTACTGTGTACACGTACACACACACATTTACTACATTGGCTACTTTTAGCTTATGTACACACACATGCGTATGTGTGCATGTACTACACGGTCAGAAAGACAGAGGACCGCAGCACACACACACACACACACACACACACACACAGTGACTCACGGTCAGGAAGACAGAGGCCAGCAGCAGGACTACAGAGTACACCAGCCCCTTGTTGTTGATGTAGACCTGTTAGAGACACCAGAAACAGGGCTGTCATATCCTACATTGTCAACCCAAAGAAATCCTTCAAATCTTAAATCATACTTAGACAGCGTCACAGTTAGAAGTTACCGATGATCCGTGTTCCACCACCAGAGTCCGTAGAGCCCAGGGGAATCCCAGCCCCAACAGGATGTCAAAGATGTTACTGCCGATGGAGTTCGACACTGCCATGTCGCCCATACCTGCAGAGGGAGACATGGAATAAAAATAAACAAATTGAAAATGGATTTGGGTTAAGTTTCTGCGTGGTTAAGAGACGGAAAGAGATGGATATTTATGAAAGAATGAGGGGACATGAAACAAAGGAACAGCAATGAAAATAGACGAGGTTTAGTCACCATGGGGTGGAAAGACAGAGAGAGAGAAATAAACTAAGCGGAGAGAGAGAGTATTGTTTGAGCATACCTTGCCGTGCCACGATGAGGCTAGCCATGCAGTCTGGCACGCTGGTGCCGGCAGCCAGGAAGGTGATGCCCATGATGTAGTCTGGGATGTCTAGAGTGTGGCTGATGATGGTGACCTGGAGGGCACACGCAGACACAACACACACACACACACACGTATACAGAAAGAACACACACACACACATATCCAGACACAACACACACACACGCGCGGACAAAACACACACACAAGCACACACACGCATACAGACGGAACAAACACACCCCCAAAATGTTACTTCAAAACCTCCAAATGGTCACTCCTTGGTCGGAAAAGGTGCAGGCGGGAGAAGAGAGGGGAGGAGAAAGACGAGAGGTCCTCACCATCCACACCATGAGATAGGAGAAGATGGCGATCCAGAGGGTGGAGCCCATGAACGACACCATGAACCAGCGGTGCCAGCGAGGCCACACACAGTTGGGCACGGTGCAGTAGAGGAGGGTGCTCAGGGGCCAGGAGATCAGCCACTTGGCCCGGGCAGCCCAGCTGCCTGGAACGCAGAGGTCAGAGGTCAGACAGGTAAGCCGGAGCAACGCCCGCTCCTACGTTTGCAAACCGCGCGGTGAGATTGCCTCCACCGTTAAGCGGCACGCTTTATGTCAAGTTTATGACTGTTATTGGACACGCCTCGTTCATGACCCCCAGCTGCTCTCAGCTGCATCAGTAAGCAGCAGCAGGCCCACGCTCACCCGGGAGGTAGAAAGGCCTGAAAGGAGCGTCGTCATCCTCCTCTTCCTCGTCCGCACGGCAGCCCTCGGCCCCCGGCTTCTCGCCCGCCTCCCCGTCCCTCACCCCGGCCCCCACGGGAGTCTGCCTCTCCACGCTGCCTCCGTTCTCCAGACCTCCAGAGCCCTTCAGGGGGCTAGCCTCGCCGTCCTGCTGGCCCCCGGGGCTGCGGATCAACCTCTGTCTCTGTGGACGGGGGCGGGAGAGAGGGAGAGAGAGGGATATGGAGGGAGAGACAGGGGAAGAGAGAGAGAGGGAGAGAGACACAGCGAGAGACAATGAGAGAGAGGAAGAGAGAGAGGGAGAGAGACACAGCGAGAGACAAGGAGAGAGAGAGGAAGGGCACAACAGCACTGTATAGCAGCGTGTGACACGGTGCAGCGTGTGACACCGTGTCAGCGCGTGGGCGTGTCGGGTGTGGCTGAGAGCTCACCTCGCTGATGAGCACGCGCCCGGCCATGCTGAGCCTGGTCCGGGGGGAGAAGTGGGGCGTGATCATGATCCGCAGCCCCGCCTCGGAGAAGGACAGCTGGTGGGGGTTCAGGATCAGCAGCTCGTCCACCATCACCACCGGAGAAGACTCCTGCCCCGGGCCTGACGACCCTGGAGGGGTCACCAACACCACACATCAGACACCAGCTCTGCCTGAACACGCTCCCAACCCCCCTTCTCAGTTCAAGTTTACTGGCCATTTGTAACTAGGACAGGTGCAGGTATTTTGGGATTGTATGGTGACTTCCAGCTGGGGGAGGTGCATACCTTTCTTCAGCAGCGTCATGGAGGTGTTGCAGTTGGCTCCGTCGTCTCCTGCCTGCTCCTCCCTCAGGGCCTCGGAGCCCCGGCAGCACGGCCCAGAAGCCTCCAGCCGACGCTCCACAAAACCCCGGATCGGAGAGTTGAACCTGAGACCGAGCACTTGTGTCAGAGGTGGAGATACAGGTGGAGATACCAGGTGGAGATACCAGGTGGAGATACCAGGTGGAGATACAGGTGGAGATACAGGTGGAGATACCAGGTGGAGATACAGGTGGAGATACCAGGTGGAGATACAGGTGGAGATACAGGTGGAGATACCAGGTGGAGATACAGGTGGAGATACCAGGTGGAGATACAGGTGGAGATACAGGTGGAGATACCAGGTGGAGATACCAGGTGGAGATACAGGTGGAGATACAGGTGGAGATACCAGGTGGAGATACAGGTGGAGATACAGGTGGAGATACCAGGTGGAGATACCAGGTGGAGATACCAGGTGGGGCGTGCTGGGTCGCAGGGCTCATCTTACTCACTTCATGATCAGAATGTAGACTCCATACATCGAGATGAGCATCAGAGACTCCCACCTGTGGGGACACACACACACACACACACTGTGATACACTACAACCTGACAGTCTACACACACACACACTGTGATACACTAGAACCTGACAGTCTACACACACACACACTGTGATACACTAGAACCTGACAGTCTACACACACACACGCTGTGATACACTACAACCTGACAGTCTACACACAGACATATACTCACCAGACCACTTTGGCATCATAGATGACCTACAGGGAGAGATATTCAACGTTTAAAGCAACAGAGAGATGCAACTGTTCCTTTGTGAGCATTCTAGTTGTTTTACTAGAAACACTGGGTTGGCTGGGCTGAGAACAGCAGTCACAGACTAGATTAGGGGTATGGTTTGTTTCCTAGGTACTCTACGGTATGTTGGACTGCAAACAAACGTGAGCAGGTTTAGGGTCAGGGTCAGGGACGAGCTGTCTCACCAGGATGAGAGCCAGCACTGACAGTATGTAGTACAGAGAATCTCTGAACAGGGACCACCATGTCAGAACCACCGTCTACAGGAGAGACAGAGAGAGAGAGAGAGAGGAGAGAGAGAGAGAGAGAGAGAGAGAGAGAGAGAGAGAGAGAGAGAGAGAGGGACAGAGAGAAATAGATGAATGTATCCATTGAAAATAAAACCCATCAGTATTGAAACAGAATAACTCTAGTTGTGTACCTGTCCTGCAAAGATCCCACAGACACCAATAATGACCAGGATGTTAAAGACAGCAGAGCCTACAATGGTGCCAACCCCCACATCCCCCTTAGTGATGAACACACCTGACAGAGAGGACGAAAGGGACAAGGGCCTGACTCAGAGGTTGTTATTGACAATGTTGACATCTACAGGACATGAATGGAATTACATGTGTTCGAGGGATTGAAGATACATTCCACAGTTAATTGCGGGTCATTGAATCAGTCAGTGAAGTCACAGACGAGTGAGAGTTTCCTAAGAGTCTGGTTGGAATCGGACACTGACCAATGAGAGAGGTGAACAGCTCAGGGGCGGAGCTCCCGGCGGCCATAAAGGTTGCCCCGGCAACATCCTCACTGAGTTGAAGGTTCTGACAGAGAGAGTGAGAGAGAGAGAGAGAGAGAGAGAGAGAGAGAACACAAAGAACACCTCACATACATACTCATATCCAGAGCAGCAAATACATCTTAAAAAACCCTAATATGAAAAAGTCCCAGGGCTGTTCTATACGTATGGCTGGACCTGGCTAGAACTCAAACAACAAGAGTCACAAACAACAGCCAGGATGACACTGCCATCTCAGCTTGTCTCTTACCTCTGATATTTTCTCGAGGGATGGAACAAAGTAGTCGTCACACACTATAGCTAGCGCATAGAACATGTAGATGGCCTGGGAGAGAGACAGAGAGACAGAGACAGAGAGAGAGAGAGAGAGAGAGAGGAGAGAGGAGAGAGAGAGAGAGAGAGAGAGAGAGAGAGAGAGAGAGAGAGAGAGAGAGAGAGAGAGAGAGGGAGAGAGAGAGGAGAGAGAGAGAGAGAGAGAGGAGAGAGAGAGAGAGAGGAGAGAGAGAGAGAGGAGAGGAGAGAGAGAGAGAGAGAGAGAGGAGAGAGAGAGAGAGAGAGAGGGAGAGGGAGAGAGAGAGATTCAGCAGAGCAGGAAACAGGGGGAACTGGACTGGGTGGGTGAGTAAACATCAGCTCCATGATCCCGTCATGATAGGATGATGGTTGGGAGGGCGGTGGACATGTGTACTCACACACAGCACGTGTAGAAGCACGGCCCCCCCCTCGCCTCTCCTCCTTGGTGAAGATGTCTTCAGGAAACTCATGGATGGCTGTGGGGGGGGAGGGTGGGGGGGGCGCGGGGACACACACACACATTTAGTGTTGATTCGAGTCTCTCTCTGTCCCAGGTGTATGCAGTATCAGCAAGGCCGAGGGTTTCCCACCCCGCAGCTGTGTTCACCATCCAGTCCTTCCACTCCAGACTGTGTTCCCCCTCCCTCCCATCCAGTCCTTCCACTCCAGACGAGGGAGTCGGAGTCGAGAGGAACATCGTGTTCTTTTCCATTATGTTTTTTCTATTGTCTTCCATTCCCCCAGGACCTGTGTGACGTGACAGGTGTTGTGCTCGCTACCCGCCCCCCCCCCCCCTCCCCCTCCCCCCCGACACACACAACACACACTCCTTAATCTTAACAACTGAGATGTGAGCAGATCAGCTACTGACAGGGTACAGACACCTGGGCTGTCTGTCAGAGGTCGGTCCCCTGGGCGCTGGATCACCCTGCGCTCTCACTACAGTGTGTTGAGGAGGACAGGGCTTTCGCACGAGTGCCGTTCTTTTTGCACTTAGGATCCATCCGTGACACGGTGCAGGAACAGGCTCAACGTTTGAGGGTATACGGATGTGTAGGACCAACCAGAGGACGTATGTTTCACAAATCCGGCCCATGGACAGGGATGGCAGAGAGAGAGGAAAGGGAGGGTGGAGGGAGGGGGCAGGGTGGAGAAAGAGGGGAGGGAGGAAGGGTGGATGGATGGAGAGAGATGGACAGATAGAGGCAGAGGGCAGGGTGGAGAGAGAGGGGAGGGGGGTGGAGAGAGAGGGGAGGGGGGTGGAGAGGGCAGGGTGGAGAGAGAGGGGTGGAGAGAGAGGGGAGGGGGTGGAGAGAGAGGGGAGGGGGTGGAGAGAGAGGGGAGGGAGGGTGGAGAGAGAGGGGAGGGTGGAGAGAGAGGGGAGGGGGGTGGAGAGAGAGGGGAGGGGGGGGGTGGAGAGAGAGGGGAGGGGGGTGGAGAGAGAGGGGAGGGAGGGTGGATGGAGAGAGATGGACAGATAGAGAGAGAGGGCAGCGTGGATGGAGAGAGATGGACAGAGAGAGAGAGAGGGCAGCGTGGATGGAGAGAGAGAGAGGGCCGTTGGTGCAGCTCTTGAGCGCGGGAGAAAATGAACTTTAACGACTGGGGAGCCCAGAGCTATTAATAGTCCTGTGCAGAGAGGCAGTAGTGGTTACACAGGCTCACAATGGCCTGTGCTCTGCACGTCACCGTACACGCCACCAAACACACACACACACACACACACCACACACCGATGCCAAGGTACAAAATACCATAGGTGACATGCAGCCTGTCCTGTGTCTGTGACATCATGCAGTGAACATTCTTCTGGAAGATTAAGAGGCCAGCCCTCATTCTGAATATTTGATTTTGATCCTTAAATCTGTAGTGTGAAACAGGAGGCCATATGGCAAACACAGCCATGTTCACTGGGTGATAGTGAGTGACTGAGGGAGGGGAGGGGAGGGGAGGGGAGGGGAGGGGAGAGGGAGGGGAGGGGAGGGGAGGGAGGGAGGGAGGGAGGGAGGGGAGGGAGGGAGGGAGGGAGGGAGGGGAGGGGAGGGGAAGGAGGGAGGGATGCTAACTGAGGAATGGGGGGGTCTCGTGGACATAGCAGAAAGGAGAAGCTCATTTCCTCCTCTGACCAGCTGTGGCAGAGGACGGATGGGGAACTACAACACCCACAGCTTGTCATGTCACTTCCTCCCTGTCATGTCACTTCCTCCCTGATCAGAGACAGAGAGTCATCGAGAAAGTGAGAGAGACACAGAGTCAGAGAGAGAGAGTCAGACAGAGTCAGACTCAGAGTCAGAGAGACAGTCAGAAAATCAGAGACAGAGAGTCGTAGAGAAAGTCAGAGGAAGACAGTCAGTGGGAGAGAGTTTCCTGGTCAAACAATGAGGATATCTGTGTTCCTGCTCAGGCATTAATGTCTTCTTTGTTTAATTGTTTCTCTTTGCATTTTGAGCTAACAGCCCCCCTCTCTGATCTGGACCCTGTACCCAGGTCGCAGGGAGTCTCTCAGACAAAAAGGCCTGGTCTAAATCTGTGTGTAAATGCAGCGCTGTGACACGGGGCTCAGATCAACGTTTTGACGAGTTGCTCCGGTGAAAGCAGTTGCCATGGAGACCCTCTCCCCGGGGGCAGTGGTTTGTTGACGGGCGGCAGTGGGGAGCCAATGGCGACGGGGCGAGAAGCGAGACAGGGGGAGGGGAGCGTGTGTTTCCCATGGTTCCCACTTTATGAAATATGGAAGAAAAAAAAAGAAAGAGAAGAAATGACAGGCAGCTCTGGAGCGAAATGACTAAAAATATTTATTTTCCTCGCCAACCGAAGAGAGAGTGGAGCGAAGAGAGAGTGAGAGAGAGAGAGAGATAGAGAGAGAGATAGAGAGAGAGAGACAGAGAGAGAGACAGAGAGAGAGACAGAGAGACAGAGAGAGAGACAGAGACAGAGACAGAGAGAGAGAGAGAGAGAGAGAGAGAGAGAAGAGAGAGAAGAGAGAGAAGAGAGAGAGAGAGAGAGAGAGAGAGAGAGAGAGAGAGACAGAGAGAACACCAATGAGGGTGTTGTCTGTGCTGTGTTAAGATGCTAGAGCTCTGTTTCCACTCTCTCCCTCAGACAGCACGGTCGGCTGACAGACTTAGCACCAGCTTGAAGCTCATTTAAATATTTGTACTTGGCTTCCCCTGCAGGGTGTGTGTGTGTGTGTGTGTGTGTGTGTGTGTGTGGTGTGTGTGTGTGTGTGTGTGTGTGCGTGTGTGTGTGTGTGTGTGTGAGATGGGCTCTCAGAAAGTGAGCTACATACTGTAATCACAGCTCCTGTGTTGCAAGCCGTGACCACACAGCAGCAGGTTGCAGGGAGCTCCGCCCACTTTGCTCTAAGGGGGGAGTGATCTCAGTGGCCGTCTCCACCCACTGTGCCTCTGAGGGGGAGGAGCCATCCTGATGGGGTCAGGGTTGATCCCAGAACAGTCCTGCTCTGCTCCGCTCTGAGAGGACTTCATCCTGAACAAAAGAACCTCTGACAAAGAAGATCCTCTTCACTCTCACTCTCGCCTTGATCTTATTAAAATTCACAGCTGATCCAATCAAGTTCCTAGAGGGCTGAACATGTCCTTGCCATGTAAGCTGTGTGTAAGTGTGTGGTGTGTGTGTGTGTGTGCGCGTGTGCGTGTCTGTTCCATGTCATGAATCCCGATTACAAGTGAAAGTCCTACTAAATGAAACCACTGAAGCTGTGATAATAGATCTCTACTCTGTCAGCTGCAGGAGGCAGTGGAGGGGGGGGGCAGTGAGGGGGAGGGCAATGGGGAAGGGGCAGTGGAGGGGGGGGGGGGCAGTGAGGGGGAGGGCAGTGGAGGGGGAGGGCAATGGGGAAGGGGCAGTGGGAGGGGGGGGGGCTGAATGACAGGCAGAGGGGGAGGGGACATGTTATTGATCTCCGGGCCTGCAGGGTGTCTGGAGTCCCACTGTGGTATTGAGTAAAGCAGCTACATGCCCAACACAAGCAGAATCTCCACACTGGCCCCGCCCACCTTAGCATCCTGCATTTTTTATGAAGGATCACAAAATGTATTTCTCCCAGGTGATGGAATATTCAGTCATGCGTCGATACGGGTAGATCTATACTATAATACTATACTAGCTATGAAAATTAACAGGAATAGATCTATACTAGGATAATATACTAACTAACTTTATTACCAGGAATAGTTATATCCTACTATACCAGTAAACTAGCTAACAGTATAACTACAAATATGTCTACACTACCATCCTTATCTAGCTAACAGTTTTGCCAGAAATAGATCTATGCTACCCTACTATACTAACATTATTACCAGAAATATATCTACAGTATTCTATCATACCAATGTAACGTAAATACTATACTGGCTAACAGTTTTGCTCGGTGTAGAAACTGTACCTGCTGATACTGTGTGCTTGTTGCAGAGCCACAGTTGACCAAACGTCCACTCCTAAGGTTATTCTCTTCCACTTCAAACAAGTCACATGATCCCTGATCATCTCAAGATATCAGGCCACGTTCTCCAGACACACCACTCCACTGAAATAGGTTATTATTAAACAGCACTTCTAGCACTGCTATATAGCACTAGTATATACCACATAGGTCTGATTTAAATAACCAGTTTTCAACTTGGATCAGGTGGGTTTGATAAAGAAACTCAGACCCCCAATCCTCCCTGAGATGTTGAGGAGGTCACGCTAAGACATACATGATGAGGTTCCAGCTCTACTGATGCACAGACAAGGTTTACTCCAGTATACAGATCACACCTGCTACAGCACTGTGGCTAAGTGGTCTACTCTACTTCAACATCATCGATCGTCATCTTCGGGATCACAAAACCTTGTTTGTGCGCCGGTAGAGGTTTGTGGTAGTTATTAGAGTTTCCTTTCTTTGGGGCTTTTCACAATCCCAAAACTCACCACATAAAGCATTTTATAAATAGTTATCTGTTGCTGTTCTTCCCCGTGTCTGACCCCCCTCCCCACCCCTCCCCTGATCTGACTAGACAATGCAGAGAACCACCGAACACAGCTTCCAGAAGGCGGAGCGGAGAGCTAAGAATATTCTTCCCCAATTCCCAAAGCCTCCAGATAAACAGAGCAGCACTCCCACACAGAGCCTGCACAGGCATGGCCGTTTGCTCCTATTTGATTTGAGGGACATAATAAATGACTCCCCTGATGAGTATGTGGGACTTTTGAAAGAAAATATTAGAATATCTGCCAGGGTCTTTTTTTTCTCCTCTACTTTCACTGAACCACCAAAATATCTTTATGGAAAAAAACATCTCTTGGTGTACATCTCATACAGTGCAGTCTGCCAAAATAAACAATTTACTGAAGAAGTAAAAAAAAAACGGAAGAAAACCCCCCCCCCCCCCCCCCCCACGAGGAATCGTTATTGACAGTTGTAATGTATTCGGTCTGTCTCCCTCCCGCACCCCCCCCCCCCCCCCTGTTCTATATTTAGCCTTTCTCCTCTGCGTGGTCGTTCGTTCCTGCCTCTGCACTTTCAGTGCTTTGAAAGACAGAATTATCTGGGTTTCAAAATTTAGCATTCAGTTGCTTAGCAACACGGCCTCAAAGGCTTGCGATGCGAAGGCAGACACAGCCGTCTCCGTCTTGTTTAGCCACGGAGCAATGGGGGTGAAGGGGCGAGGGGTAGGTGTGCTACGGGTGGAGTGGGGGGGTAAGTGAACGCACTCCAGCGCTATTCCTGAGGTGATATTCCTCGAAGCCAGGCGTTTGATCACTTTATAGATCAGGGCATCTCCAGCAGTTGCAGTGGGGTCAGACCAGGGCGATGGGAACCACACAGAGCAACAAAATAACAATCTGAGTTTATGATTGTAGTCAGCGATGCCTGGGTTGGAGGATGAGTTTTTATGTGTGAAGCTACGTTTGACATTGTCAGCCTATTCGTTTAGCAGAGACTTTTATCCACAGCAACTATACACAAAAAGTGTATAGTTCAAGGAACGGTTTTGTATTTTTCCACACAGTGCAAAGTGCAAAGTAGCCACACATCAGCTACCGGGCATGGTGAAACAATAACAATCTGTTAGTACTACTCAACCTTCGTCTCCTGGTACCTCATCACAGGTGTATTACTACTGGACAGTCTACTGCTATTTCAGAGCCTCACCCCGGCTGCACGGGCTCTCCTGTCAAGATCATCTAGGGGTTCTTTCGAAGATGGCTTGATGATGAGAGAACTTGAAGAGAGCCTGAAATAGACCACGGTACTAAATAGACCACAGTACGTAACAGAAAACACAATGGACCATATTTGAAGACCAGAGGACAGGTCAGGGTCCATATCTTGTTTTTGTACACTACATGTACCTGGTCAGGTGCATCTTGTATAATCGGGTTTGTGGTATTCTGCTGATAAGAGTTATGAAGAGACGTTGCTTGAATGTACACGGTTCATATCCAGATACAGAGTTAAACCCTGTGTGTGGCTACACCCCCTAGGACAGAGAGAGAGAGAGAGAGAGAGAGAGAGAGAGAGAGAGAGAGAGAGAGAGAGAGAGAGAGAGAGAGAGAGAGAGAGAGAGAGAGAGAGGAGAGAGAGAGAGAGAGAGAGAGAGAGAGAGAGAGAGAGAAAGAGAGGAAAGAAAAGAAACAAAGAAAGAGAGAGGGAGCGTTCCAGCATGGTCGCCTCCCCAGCCTGCTCACTGTTTAAATAACTGTTTATCTATTTCCTTGATTATTCCATTGCGCAAGTCTGGCACGCAGGCAGCAAGCCCAGCACACAGACCCCATCATCCCACTGCGCGGCCACAGTTAACACACACAGTTTACAGAGCACAGATTCCTCCCAACCTCTCTGGCTAGGCCTGCGTAACCTTTCATATCACCCGCAGGGGAGAGGCAGGGCCTGCCATCCAACCAGGCCTCCCTGCCTAACCCAAACACACACACACACAATTTAGCACACTCTCATATAAATACACGCTTTCACATAAACGTACACACTCACACATAAACACACACCAAACACGTAAACACACACACACATAAGCACACTCACACATAAGCACACTCGCATAAATGCACACACACTCACATGTAGACACACACACGCTCACATAAACACACACAAACACACACAAACACACACTTAGCAAAATTTGGGACCTCTACCAGACCCACCCCTCATCCCCTTAAGCCCCTTGGTGACTCTGGAAGTGTCCTGTCTGAGAATGCTGGGGGAGGATGGAACTCAGGGACTTGGGAGGAAGAGAGGGAGGTAGAGGGGGGGTAGAGAGGGAAGTAGAGGGAGGTAGAGATGGAGGTAGAAAGGGAGGTAGAGATGGAGTTAGAAAGGGAGGTAGAGATGGAGTTAGAAAGGGAGGTAGAGATGGAGGTAGAAAGGGAGGTAGAGATGGAGTTAGAAAGGGAGGTAGAGATGGAGTTAGAAAGGGAGGTAGAGATGGAGGTAGAAAGGGAGGTAGAGATGGAGGTAGAAAGGGAGGTAGAGATGGAGGTAGAGATGGAGGAAGAGGGGAGGTAGAAGGGGGGGGTAGAGAGGGAGGTAGAGGGAGGTAGAGGGGGGGTAGAGAGGGAGATAGAGAGGGAGGTAGAGATGGGGTGTTGAGGTAGCCCACAGTCTGTAGCACAGAGACCAGAGCTGAGAGTGCAGTGGTGTTCATGGTGTTGCTACGTCCTCATCCTGCAGTAAGTACTCATACATATTAGTGTGAAGCAACTGTATCCTGCTCTGTTTGTGAAACACATCCTTCCCACTGAGAGGGAGTAGAGGCCAGGGGAAGTAGAGGCCAGGGACAGTAGAGGCCAGGGACAGTAGAGCCCAGGGAAAGTAGAGGCCAGGGACAGTAGAGCCCAGGGGAAGTAGAGGCCAGGGGAAGTAGAGGCCAGGGAAAGTAGAGGCCAGGGGAAGTAGAGGCCAGGGACAGTAGAGGCCAGAGGGAGTAGAGGCCAGGGACAGTAGAGCCCAGGGGAAGTAGAGGCCAGAGGGAGTAGAGGCCAGGGACAGTAGAGTTCTAGAGTGTCAGGAGGAGGTGAGAGGCTGTGGGCTGACTCACCTGCTCTGGGCTGTTCTGGGGTCTGGTCCAGGGTCTGGTTTTCCATCCACTCCTGCATCAGTCTACGTCTGAAAAGCTGTGGTCCAGCATGGTGTCCTGACTGCCTCCCAGACAGGCTGGTGTCTGTTCCAACACAGCAACACAACACAACCATGAACACAGCCATCAACACAGCCATCAACACAGCCATCAACACAGCCATCAACACAGCCATCAACACAGCCATCAACACAGCCATCAACACAGCCATCAACACAGCCATTAACACAGGTTTGGGTTTGACTTCTTCTGAATCATACTACTCTAACACACACTCCCCTGCCTTTACACACTCTCATACACCCTCCTCTGTCACACACACTCACACACACACTCCTGTCTCATACACACTCCTCTGGGATTGCATTCAAACGCAGAGCACCGTCGATAATTAAGCTGGAGGAACACAACCCAGCGGAAACATGAGAGCGTGAACAGAGAGGAGCTGCAGCCCATATTCCTCCTCCGATCAGGACATAACAGAACACCTCAGACGCATGGAGACTCCTGTCAACACAGCAGCCAAGGGTCTGGGGAGATTGGGTCATCTTTTATGAGCGCTGAAATCTCTTTAGGGTGTAAATCCCTGTTGTCTGGTCCGCCCCGATGGTCTGGCTCTTTATTTAGACTGAAGCTTTGCATACCTCTAAATAAGGACTGCCTCAACTGGACCATCTATGTCGGTCTCATCATCTACTGTCGACATGGGACAGAACGTCAGTCTAGTCACAATATACCGGCTGGTTCCACATCGGCATGCACGCACACTCCCGTCTCACACACACGCTCACAAACACTCTCATACACCCTCCACTGCCTGACACACACCCTCCTACGTGCTCTCAGAAACACCTCTGTATCACACACACACTCGTACACGCTCTCATGTACACTCCAGAGCCACACACACCCTCACACACACGCTCTCATGTACACTCCAGAGCCACACACACCCTCACACACACGCTCTCATGTACACTCCAGAGCCACACACACCCTCACACACACGCTCTCATGTACACTCCAGAGCCACACACACCCTCACACACACGCTCTCATGTACACTCCAGAGCCACACACACCCTCACACACACGCTCTCATGTACACTCCAGAGCCACACACACCCTCACACACACGCTCTCATGTACACTCCAGAGCCACACACACCCTCACACACACGCTCTCATGTACACTCCACACCCTCACACACACTCTCTCATGTACACTCCACAGCCACACACACCCTCACACACACGCTCTCGTGTACACACACCCTCTGGTGCTTCATACACAGTCCAGTGTGTTTCATCATCACTAGATATTGTCTCCTTTGTTGTCCTCAACAGTCAAATCATCTGGTTTGAGGCGGGCCTCGCTTGACTGAGGCAGTGCAGGGCTTTCATGTAAGCGCCTCAACACCAGCCGCCTAATATGAATTTCAAATAGCCCCCCCGTCCCCGTCACAGATGGTACCATAACCACCATAAGCGCTCCTCCAACTATCACAGCACACACTCCTACCTACTCCTACGACTGGGGTCTCACTCTCCTCTCTCTCTCTCTCTCTCTCTCTCTCTCTCTCTCTCTCTCTCTCTCTCTCTCTCTCTCTCTCTCTCTCTCTCTCTCTCTCTCTGTGTGAGGATCAGTAGGAGGTGGAGGAACAGGACACTAGTAATAGGAGGAGCAGCAGATGTAGATGCAAATGAAGATGGAGGAGGAAGTTAGAGAGGAGGAGGAGGGTGAGAAGGTCGTAGAGGGGAGGAGGAGGAGGAGACAGAAGACGTGTGTTCACAGAAGGCCATCTGATGTTAATGATGACAGTCTGGTGTACTCTAGACACCGCTGCTTCACCCAAGCACCTGGACACACGCAGCGACAACCAGAAACACTCTCAAAGATAAACACACACACACACTCAGTCGCTCACACACACTCAGTCCCTCATACACTCTCACTCACACACACACACACACACACACACTGTGGAACTGAACACAGAGCAGGTTCATTCACGTCTCTTCCTTTCAACTTCTTCTCACAAGTAAAGTAATATCCTGTCATCTTTATACAATACCAATCTGGGGTAGTCTTGATGATAGAGTCGTGTATTAGCTGATGGCGGTACTGATTCTCCTTTCATGCAAGCTATACTCATTAGCCGTTCTGCCGCTCTAATAAGGCGCTATAGGATCTCCCTGAGCCTGAGTAATTAGGGGTGGGACGGAGACTCGGGGAGGGTAATTGTCTCATGTCTAAGGTTCTGTGAGGATACCGGGCTGGAAATGGGCAGGTGGGGGATCTGGAGGTGGCCTGTACGCGCTGACAACGTGACGCAGGTGTCAAACTGAAGCGGTAGAACCGACTGAGGGGAAGATGGAAAAATAAAGACATTCTCCAGAGTGCACGAGACTATTATTTCTAACATTTCATTCTGAACTAGGTAAATCCTTGATAATGGATGATTCTCATGCTTTTGAAAATGTGTTTGAGCAGTGCTAATAAAATAGACTTGTCTAAGAAGGTTAACACGCGCTATCGAATCTATTTTTCCCTTTTGCTCAGGTGCGAATAACACATCCCGGACAGATTATATCTCTGTGTTATGTCAGACATGACGTTACACGACATTTTAACACAATAGCCCTCTTTGGAAACCTCTCACCTGTCACGTGTAGGACCTGTGAGAGCCAAATGACCGCGAGAAGCCCGATTCCCCCGCAGCAGAACCGCTGGAAGGGCCGCCGTCTACCCTTTTGTAACTTCATTCCAAAATCGTTTGTTCACCCGTCAAAACATAACTGTTGCTGTTGCGGGCAGTTGCGTTTCCACTTTTACTGCAAGCAAGATGTTCGAAATTCTCCCCCGCCGACTCTGTTGTCAAGTTAGTTGATTGCGAAAGGCTGTTAAATCCTGTCCGACTCGATTCAATTCGGATTATTCAGACTATTTCATCCTGTCAATAAAGCGCACCGTGACATCCATGTCTTGAGTTCAAACGAGATTATAAATGAGGATTGGGTGGAGAGGTGTCGACAACACCCACGGCCGCCAGAAGAGAAGATTGAGAGGTCGACAGCAGATCCCAAACCGAGAGTTCGGGCACTGGCAAGCAACACGGTCTCACTGGGTTGACGCCACTCTGACTCGCGGGCTCTGAAGTCCTGTTCGCCGTTCTGCCTCGAGCCGCTATCGTTTAACCACTAGGCGGCGACAGAGAAGGTCTAGCCTAAAATGTGTAGTTTAAGCATGCTGTAGGCTGTGGGTTAGTGTAGATATAGAATGCAGAAGAAATCAGTTTGGAAATCTGTGTGACGTTTTGCATTCATGACCTGAATGACCTCAAGAGGATAACTCAAGAGGAAAACTGTTTCCACTTGACACTTGAGTTTCACAGCAGAAAAGTCATAGTTGGCTGCAGACGTGGCCTGGCTATTTTAAATACCTTTGTGTTATATTCTACTTCTGGGTAAGGATTCTAAACATAACCATAAATCACATATGACACACACACCGCACACAAATATACACACACCACACACACACACACCACACACAAATACACACACACAAACGCTCATACGCTCTGTGTTTACAGAACATTGATGTTGATGAACCTGTGTTAAGCCCTTGAGCATGTCGCACACACGTTCTGCTCTGGGCTCTGGGGAAGATTCTGCCCGAGTACTCCAACCCCAAATAAAGACATAAGCCAGTGCATTGTTGTTATGATCCTTCTCCAGGTGTCACGCCAGGGAAGATAAACAGCTTCTCGGTGGCCGGTGTTTAGGAGAGCTTTCCAAGGGACAGAGTCCAGGTAAATGTTTGTGTTATGTTGTCATGCAGTGTTATGGATAAGCCTGCGGAGGACAAGACTTGGAAAATATATCTTCCTAACACGCTTCCCGACAGACGTGTGTCGTAAAGCACGTTAAGATGTTAAGCATGTTAAGATGCACATGTGTCTCCGTGTGTGTGTTTCAACTCCAGACCTTCTAATCTGCGGTTTCCAACACATTCTAACCCTGAATCACAACAGCATTGACAGGTCGCCAGGGAGACATGTGTTTCTTTTGATCGAAACGTCTGATAAATGAATCTAAAGGTGTAAAATGTGTGTATTCGTCAGATGAGAGCGGACTGAGGGCATCAGAATGTGTGTCGGAAGAACTTGTATGTATCTTGAGGTGCATGTGTGTGTCTGAGTGTGTTTGACTTCAGTGTGTGTGTTCAGAGAGTGTCTGCATCTTCACAATATGTATGTGTTTCTGCAGAACATGTGTGTGCTTTCAGTGTGTGTGTGTGTGTGCGTGTTCCTCACACGTGTCTCTTCACAACTTGTGTGTGTGTGTGTCTTCTCCAGGAAACAGGAAACACACAGCCAGTATCATACAAACATCGGAGCAAAGACAGACCAAGCGTTTATAAAGGTACTGAGGCCTCTTTATTGCCATGATCCCTCCTGTTCACAGTACATGAACAACATTTACTAACTTCAGCTTCTCATGAGGGCATGAACAGGTCGGAGGAACAGCGTCACTGCAAACTGTTTCGTTGTGTGTGTTTTCAGATACATTCCCATGGCGTGACATTAGTCAGTTCAGCATCAGCCTCTTAGCCATGGCTAAACTAAGTGCATAACATGTAGGATCCTCACACGTCATGCGCCACAGCGCCCCCTATCCTTCACAGGGCACATGGCATCAGTGGAAGGAGTGATTCTACTCGAGCTTTACTCCAACACTAAACAGCCCGTCTAATCACAATGGCCACAGACAGAACTGTTTTCTACACGAGCGACAGAGGGATGACACACCAGAGCACGGCGTCCCAGCATGAGGTTAGCGAGGCGCGAGCTACGACCGTGTTCGTCCTCAGGGACGATGGGATGTCGTCCAGTATAAGGCAAACAAATCAGGACAACTGGAGAAGAACGACATAGTCGTACATCTCACATAACGAGATGGTCAGGAGCTAGAAAAAGGGAGTGTGACTCTGGGTGGAGACTGTTCGTTTCCGTGGGATCATGATGTAGCTGATAGGCTGATAGGCTCTGGGTGAGTAGACCCTAGCTAGATGCTGTCTGGACGTAGGTGTGAAGTGGTGTGTTTGTCTAGTATTTATAAGTTTCTAGTGCACTGAGAGCATGTTTGGGAAATATCTCATGTTTAAAAAGGAATTATTGGAAGTTGTGTTTTCGTGCTTCAGATGGTTATGGTCCAAACAGGAAGAAGATTATAATACTTCCGTAAACTTGCAGACCTCATGTCTAACTGAAACACAGTCCACTCAGACATATCCTCATGGCCCTCCTGCTGAACACACCTGCTGCCTATCTGTACAGGGCGGGCCCACTCCCTTCATTAGGAAGAGACACAACCAGAGCTTACAGAGGCTCAGAACAAAACCTGAAATATCGTCCATGTAACTGTCCGTTTAGTCAACATTTTACGACTGTTGTTTTTAGTTCAATGAATACCGGTAAAGTGTTGCTCTGTAGTTACACGGCAGTTGTAACCTTAGAGTGATGCAAAATATTGCTGTGGAGTTACTTGCAGGTTCATGTAACCTTCATGCAAAGTTTTGCTTTGTAGTTGCATGATAGTTAAGGTAACCTTGATGTAAAAGTGTTGCTATGTATTTTCCTGTGCCCTTGATGTTAAGTGTTGCTGAATGGTCTGACCAGCCTGCATCCTCTCTGGGTGAACAGCTGGCCCAGGGGAGCCACTGGTCAGCTGACCCAGGGGAGCCACTGGTCAGCTGACCCAGGGGAGCCACTGGTCAGCTGACCCAGGGGAGCCACTGGTCAGCTGACCCAGGGGAGCCACTGGTCAGCTGACCCAGGGGAGCCACTGGTCAGCTGAGCCAGGGGAGCCACTGGTCAGCTGACCCAGGGGAGCCACTGGTCAGCTGAGCCAGGGGAGCCACTGGTCAGCTGACCCAGGGGAGCCACTGGTCAGCTGGTGTTTGGTTGGTTGTTGGTTGTTCTCAGAGAGTCAGAGTGCGTCCTGTTAAGGCATTCCTAGTGGGTGTAGAAGCCTTCCTAGATGAGGAACTAGCGGTGGAGCTTTGAATGAAACAGATCGGTACTAGAGCAATCGGTACTAGAACAATTTACGCAAAGCAGTATCATTTTCAAGGTAATACTATAGGCTAAGAACTTTTCTGAAATGTTGTTCCTCGTGTCTTAATGTCTACAAAAGAGATACTGTTTCGTTTCTACTTTCCAGACCTTATTCATGTCCTTTTGCAAGAGCATAACTTTTCTCTCCCCCCCCCACCCCCCTTTCCACCACTCCCCCCCCCCTTACCCCACCCCACCTCCTCACAACTAACAAGGAATTCCACATTGGCAAGATTAATAAGTTATTACATTTTATACATACATACACACATACAGAGGGGAGCTTGGAAGTTGCCGGGCATCGTTTTCATGTTTGAACAACTTCCTACAATCTAAAGAACTATACAGAACACAGTTAAACAGAAAATACTCTCATCCCTCATCCCACCCTATGGCCCAGGCCCCAGGGGACTCCACCCTTAGAGACAGCACACATCAAACAGCCCCTGTGGATTCCTGGGCTAATGTCTGTCTCTCTGTCTGCATGTCTGTCTGCATGTCTGTCTGCATGTCTGTCTGCCTGTCTGTCTGTCTGCATGTCTGTCTGCATGTCTGTCTGTCTGCATGTCTGTCTGCATGTCTGTCTGCATGTCTGTCTGTCTGTCTGTCTGCATGTCTGTCCGTCTTTCTGTCTGCCACACTCTGGAGGGCAGACACAACCCAATACACTAAAAGAACACAGAGCACTTCAGCTGTACATGTCTTCACATAAAGATAAATTTAGATTTATAATTTAATCAGAGTTATATCATAATCTGCTGGTACCTGGTAATCACAGTGACTCTAAATTAAAATTACAAGAGGAAGTAAAGGAGTATTTACAACAAAGAAGAGCGTCGAGTCCGAGTGACTGGCGATTGTTTGGCATCCCTTTTGGAGTGTTGAATGTGTGTGTGAACGTGTTAGTGTGTGTATGTGTATGTGTGTGCGCATGCGTGCATACACGTGTGTGTGTGTGGTTCTGCAGGGTGCAGGAGAGCTGCCTTGGCCTCAGTCAGCAGACAGTGTTGAAGGAGAGCCATCTGGTCTCACCTTTGACCTCCCATTGTTTCTGGCGTCTTCAACGCTGCACCTGAACACAGGGTGAGGGGAAGCAGAACAAACCCACGTTCACATTTCAAGCAAATCATAACCTGGGCGCGTTGAATACGTCCCCCTGGCCCGTGCTGCTATGCAAAAAGTGCGAGGAGAAAATATTGCAGCGACACACACAAAAATACTGGAGGGCGGAAAAGAGAGTTCCTCTCCCACACTTCACATCCCTCCATGTTAAGCCACACTTACAAACACGGAATAGTCTCTGAAGACATCAGCCAAACACAAAACATATTTTAATGCAAATGTGTAACTATAATACTCTTTTCTAAAGGACTCTGTCCGTTTTAAGTTAAATCCCTACATCGTTTTTTTTTTCTTCTGTTTGTGGAGGAATTAAGAGCTGCAAGACAAGGCTCAGTCCAGCAGGGGGCGAACTTCTCTTCAGTGTAGCTGCTACAGTCATCAGAGGAAGAATATGAAGGTCAACTCTCCAGTCACAGTCTCATGTACAGCCGAGGTGTATCGTTGCGACATCTTCTTCATTCATGTCACAAATCCTCGCAGTTCCTCTGAAGAAAACGTCCCAAAGAATGTCGACCTCGTCAGCTGTACTCCATCTGAGTCATGAGAGATGGGAATCTCTGTACCGATCCGTCTGAAGGGCCCAGAAACACTCAAATGGTACTGAGGAGTCTCCCTGGGGGCAGAGGGGGAGGGACAGTGACCCGAAACAAAGAGACCCGGTCCCTTGAATGAGGCTGCTGAGCGAGGGGTCAGTGTACATCACTCTGTCTTTTGAAGCAGGACCGCGCCAGCGGCCATCTCATTGTCAGGCCCTCTCTCCTCGTGTGATCCACAGCTGAGCTGCTCTCCTGTAGAGGGCGTGGCAGGTAGAGGACTGGGCAGAGAGA
The DNA here is from genome assembly GCF_963692335.1 of Osmerus eperlanus. Taxonomy (NCBI): domain Eukaryota; kingdom Metazoa; phylum Chordata; class Actinopteri; order Osmeriformes; family Osmeridae; genus Osmerus; species Osmerus eperlanus. Next base: position 11,778,991 of record NC_085036.1, read on the forward strand.
GGGGAAGGGGTCTGGTGGTCTTGTGTTCGTCATATGACGTCCGCCTCACATGCTACACAGCATCTTTCTAGTCAGTCGAACTGCTTCGAAAGCAAGCGCTATTCAGCCCAACTTGTCGAGTATGTCAGATAGAAGAACTATGGTGACACACACACGCACGCACGCACACACTCGCACACACACACACTACAGAAACAAGTATTGTGAAGTCTGCAGCCTCTGGGTGGGCTGTATATGTGGTCAGTCCATGAACAGAACCAGGACATGGAAAAATAGGATGGGTGTTGCATACTTTTGAACCCCAGGATCGTCCCAGGGTACTACGGGACAGGGATTATATACAGAGAGGGGCGGGTGCACTTTTGTATACTTATATGTGTCTGCGCACACATCTATTACTGTTCTGGTGGGACATATATTGTATAAAGTCAATGTGCAGTGTACACAGTTGACTTGGTGTGATTTTGTGTGCGTATGTGTGTGTGCTTCAGTATGTGCCGAGCATGCATGCAGCTGTGTGTATGCCTGTGGTGTGTGTGTGTGTGCTTGAGTATGTGCCGAGCATGCATACGTGTGTGGGCGTGTGCGTGTCTATACTGTGTGTGTGTAGACATGCTACTATGTGTGTATGTGTGTGTGTATGTACACATGCTACTGTGTGTGAGTCTGCGTGTGTGTTTGTGTGTGCATACACATGCTACTGTGCGTGTGTCTGCATGTGTGTGTGTGTGCATACACATGCTACTGTGTGTGTGCTACAGTGCGGTGACAGAGCTAGCAGGGCTTGTTGACATTGCACAGCAGCTCTGTGACTTTGATGAGGTGGGCCACCGTGGTCTGGGACTCCTCCTGCAGCCGCTGGTTATTCTGCCGGAGGCTCTTCACCTCGGCCTGCAGCACCGCCTTGTCCTCCTTCTCCTGCCAGGGGGCGGCACACAACAACACCCGTCTGTCAGACCACCATGGCTGGGAGGAGGAGGAGGCTGGGGGGGTGGACAGGGGAGGGTGGGGGTCAGGTGGAGATGGACATGGAGGAGGATGAGGCTGGGGGGGAGGAGCTAGATGTGGGGGACTTTGGGGTGGAGGAGGAGGTGGATGTGAATAAGGTGATGGGTTGGGTGGGTGGATAAGAGGTGGGGGTGGAGATGTGAATGAGGAGGTGCTGGTGGAGGATGGGAAGGGATGAGGTGGACTAAGTGATGGAAGGGGAGGTGGTTGAGGTGGAGGGCGGGGGACAGGTAAGGGATGACTGCACATAAACTGCACAATTACACACAATTACACAATGGGTTGAGACATACAACTTACAGACTCTCTCTTTCTCTTTCTCTCTCTCTCTCTCTCTCTCTCTCTCTCTCTCTCTCTCTCTCTCTCTCTCTCTCTCTCTCTCTCTATCTATCTATCTATCGCTCACTCTCATTGACTCTCAGTCATCAACACAGAAAAACATCAATGACAACCAAATGAACTGTGTACGTTCTTATGGAGGAGATGACAGTTTACTATGGCAACCACCTATTTTGATGTCCGCAATCCAATATCCAAATATTAAATAAATGGCAGGGCAAATGTGAGTGGGTACAAATACAGTTATCGAGTGAGACGAGTCTCAACATATCATCACCTAACACTAGGTGTCACCCAACCTCCAGGATGATCAAATCATCATTTGTAACTTTTAAAATGGTGATTTGCCACAGTGCTTCCTGTTTGCTGGGTGATTTGCCACAGCACTTCCTGTTTGATGGAGGCCTGTGACCAAGAACAGGAAACCACAGCTTTGGGTCTGGCTGAGCAGGAAGCTCTCACACCTAGGCTTGCTGGGCCTGTTGTCATTGTAAGCATATTCCTGTCTGATTTACTGGTCTGAATATCTAAGATGGAACGAGAGGTTTTCTTCAGCCGGGCATGGGGGGGGGGGGGGGGGGGGGCTTCTCACTGTTCAGTGTAGAATGATGAGTTTGGTATTATCATCAATCTGACTCATTAGGGAACTACAGTGTTACCCTTGTTACCCTACTGCTTACAGTATATACCCTAGTATACTTAACTATAGCCTCGCAATCTTAGAATTCTACAGTGTAACCCTAGGAACCATAGTTTACATTTGCAGAGCTGCCAACTCTCACGGTTTCGCCGTGTGACACACGCATTTCAACCATTTCTCATGCTCTCACGCCACACCATTGTATATCTCACGCTGAAAAGGCAACGCCAAACAAGTAGCCAAGCTAACGTTGTAAACAGTAACGGACGAAGCGCAGGTTAACGGAGTGAAGCATCATTGACGTTGCCAACAGCCGTGTAAACTCGCCTGGGGGGGGGGAGTCTGGGGGGGGGGGGGGGGGGAGTCTGGGAAGGGGGGGTGTTGCTACCAAATCTCACACCAAGGTTTTTGGAAAAGTTGGCAGCCCTGCATTTGTGTAGTGGATCCTAACATACCCTAGTAACTGTAGTTTACTAGTGTAACCTAGTAACCGTAGTCTATTCTAGTACAGCCTTGGAAGAACTGGATGGTCGAGATCTAACTTTACACTCTCCACAAAGAAAACGATTTTAGACTTTGCTACAGGTGGCTGTCCAACCTTTCAGATGACCCACTGCTACAGGGAATCCTCGTGTGCTTGAATAACACTCCAGTTTAAGTAAGGACCTTCCTAACATGGCTGCTCCTAGAACTGTCCTGGCCCTCAGGCACCATGACAACCATGCTCACTCTCCGTGGCAGATGGCCAGCACTGCATGATGTTCACACAACGACCAATCACAGGGTCTTACAGGTATCACATGACTGTCCTCTTCCTGTCTGTGGCCTAGAGGAACTAGATTGATGATAATACAGGGTTAATGGAGGTGTTAGGAAAAGGAGGGCGTTTACAGAAAATAACAAAGGTTAAGGGTTTGGCTGTGTTTGGTGTTAGAATTTTTGTGACAAACATTTCCGTTCACACACTTGCAGGACTGGATATGTCTGAGCGTCATGTCTCACGCATAAAAGACCAAGTTGGGTGAATAGCATTTGCACCAGCTTGTTCTGTCTGGCTCGGGACTGAGTCTCACTTCAACTGTGTGAATTTTGTTTCTCGAATTTAGATCTCCCGTTTCCTCCAATTGGTGGTGTGCTTGATGACGCTCTGAAAGATCACTGGAGACCGTCCCTTTGCGTTTTCCCTGGTTCCTTCTCTCCCTCTCTTCTCTCTCTCTCCCCCGTTTACTCTCTCTCTCTCTCTCTCTCTCTCTCTCTCTCTCTCTCTCTCGCTCCCTCTCTCTCCCTCTCTTTCTCTCTCTCCCCCACACACACACCCCTTCCCCAAAATCCATGTATCTTCCAGGTCCTCTTCAGCAGGTGCTCTGTATTGGGTGGTGAGCGTGTCTCTGTGAGAGCAGGTGTACAGGTGAGCAGGTGTGCAGGGCCTCCCATCCCAGAGAGACCCGCTCACTCAGTCACTGTCTGGAGATATGAAACCGTCAGTGGAGGGAGAAAACGGTGCTAAGAGGTCTTGAAAGTAGCGCCCGGTGATGACAGAAGTAGCCCGTCTGCTTGTCAGGTCTCGGAGGAACTGAGATTCTCTGGTGCGTGTGTGTCTGTGTGGGGGGCGGGGGTAACCTATCCTTGAGGGTGAATGAACCTCCCTCCACTCTCACAGTCGAGCACGGTTAGGTCTTGTTTTAGTAGCTCAGGAGTCCAAGCGTTATTGTTGTGTTGTTGGTTTTTTTATGACACAAGAAAAAAAAATCTCATGCTGTATTTGCCTCCACTGCCATTGGTGGTTAAGTGTTGAAAGAGTGAGCTGGGCCACCCCCCTGTGTCCCTCCAGCCAGGGCCCTCACCTCCACAGCTCACCCTGCCCAATGATAAGACAGGTTGCTGGGGCTAGGCCCACCCTGCCCCTACCCTGTATCACCTCCGGGTGTTTGTGTGTGTCTGCTGTACCAACTCGGACTCCGGGGGAGGGGAGCTATGGGTGGGGAAGGGGGTGAGGTTAGGTTAGGCAGGGTGGGGTGGGGTGGGGGGGTTGGGTGGCGTCACTGTGTGGGCAGGATGCTTTGTAGAGGAGGAGGCAGGGTGGGGTGGTTAGGGGGGGGTCAGGGGTCAGGGGGTCTGAACAGGAAGTACCTTTTGCAGGTCGTCCTGGAGTCTCTTCAGCATGGCCTCCAGCTGGGACACCTTCTCCTCCAGGTGTCCCGGGGAATCACTGCAGGGCGGAGACACACACACACACACACTCAGCACACACACGCCTGATACCTGGGGGATTCACTGCGGGGCACACACACTCTTACATACCAGGAGACACTGACTCCAGACACCATTTGGAGATGACAAGATACACAGCAGCCTAAAACAGTGAGTGTGTGTGTACATGTGTGTGTGTACTGTGTGTGTGTGTGTGTGTGAACCACACATACCTGTCCTTCATGTCCTTGATCTTGCCGTCGGTCTGTCCGCTGAGAGAGGAGCCGTCTGCTCCAGACAGAGTCCCATCTCCTGCTCTGCGGTCTGGAAAACGGAACAGTGTTGTCAGGGTCGTGTGGGGTCAGGATGTGAGTGGTCAGGGTGTGTGTGGTCAGGGTGTGTGTGGTCAGGGTGTGTGTGGTCAGGGTGTGTGTGGTCAGGGTGTGAGTGGTCAGGGTGTGTGTGGTCAGGGTGTGTGTGGTCAGGGTGTGTGTGGTCAGGGTGTGTGTGGTCAGGGTGTGAGTGGTCAGGGTGTGTGTGGTCAGGGTGAGAGTGGTCCTGTGTGGTTGTGGTGGAGGTGCTGAGAGCCTCACCCTCTCGTGACAGGGCCTCCAGGATGCTCCTGCAGGCTGAGGCCAGGTCAGAGATGGACTGCCACTCCTCCTCCGACGAGTCTGTGTTCTCTGACAGGACTGGGAGAGGGAGAGGGAGACATGGGCGTCAGTCTGTGTTCTCTGACAGGACTGGGAGAGGGAGACATGGGCGTCAGTCTGTGTTCTCTGACAGGACTGGGAGAGGGAGACATGGGCGTCAGTCTGTGTTCCCCCACACAGAGGCTGTGCAGAGAGCTGTATGTAGGACAGTACGGCAACGCAACAGGATCACATTCATCCTCGTGATGGCCTGGTGAGCTATGACAAAGAGCTGCCACCAGGGGGGGTGTCACCATGCGCTGTAGTCTGGATGTGTGGTGGTCTAAATGTTAATAGTCTAGATATGTGACAATCCATATGAGGTACACTATATATGTGGTCGTCTGTGGTAGTATAGATATAGTATATGATAGTCTAGATATATGCACAAGGTTATACATCCCCTGCGGGTTCTAGATGTGTGGCAGTCTGGATATATGACAGACTAGACGCTGTAGGAAGGACAGAACAGCCTTCCTCTGAAACAAAGCGTGTGGAGAGAGAGAGAGAATGGGAAAGCTCCGAATCCGGAGCCCCCCCCCCCCAAAACACTCATCCGTTGCTGAAAGGATGAGCGTGTGCGCTCTGACGAAACCAGAGCGCTGAATCCCCCAGCCTCCCAGCAGTGATGGAGGGGGAGAGCAGATGGCCTAAAGGGAGCTCCTTGATTTGGGGCAGCCTAAACCGTCCCCCTCCCACCCCCCATCTGTCCCTCCTTTAGTCTGGGGCTGGTAGGGGGTGGCAGAGGGGCGGGGGTGAGAGCTGGGGAGGTGGGGGGAGGAGGGGTATTGGGTTAGGGGGATAGAGGCCAGCATAGATGAAAGACGAGGGACAAAGGGGATGGGGGGGGGTCGGGGGGGGTGGTGGGGGGGTAGAGGAGGATAATGAGGAGAGGGGTTTAGGGGAGAAAGGGTCTGGAGGCTAAAAAAGGATTTGAGGCTCAATTACAGCCGAGGCCACTTCTGAGCAGTAGTAATGGTTGGTTTGGAGCACCATTAGCTCATATCAGCCGCTATGGGCTCCAGTGTCTGTGGTGAATGAGCCTGAGTGTCACCAGGTCCCTCTCCTTCTCCTCCTGCACATAATGGCTACTCTCCCGCTCTCTCTGACGGATCCTAAGGGCCTTGTTCTGCCGCTCTCTCTTTTCACAAGCTGTCTGGGCTGTGAGAGAGGCATCGCTGTCTGTCTGACTGACTGACTGTTTACCTGTCTACCTGTCTGTCTGCGTAACTGTCTGTCTGACTGTCTGTTTCTCTGCTCACTGTCAGTCTGTCTGTGTCTATCTGCCTGCCTGTCTATCTGCTTGTCTGTATGCCTGTCTCTCTGCCGTCAAGTGTCAGGTCAGATGGTGTGTGTGTGTTGGGGGGGGGGGGGGGATACCCACTCTTGGTGATGGAGTAGTGGAGGCTGAGAGCTCTGGAGTTCCTCTCTGCTCTGTCCAGACAGGAGAGCTGGGAGGAGGCCAGCGAGGGCCCGCCATCCTCACCCAGCTCAGCGCCCACCAACTGCACACACACCAGGACAGGATCGGTTACCTCCAGCGACAGACAAACACATCTTGAAATCGATCGAGATCTAATCTAGACCAAGGAACGGGCTGTATTTTTCAACCCGACACAATGCTACGACGACATCGTACATCGACAAACATCTTCTGCGATGTGCCATGGTGAATACAGACTGTTCCCTGTGAAATCAGTTTTGGTAGGCGGGCGTCTGTTTGCGAGTGGGTCCTGCAGGTTGGGGCTCACCTGTTCTCCATCCAGCGGGGGGGCCTTGGGTTTAACGGCGAGGATGAGGTCGGGCGTGGCGTCTCGGAGCTCGCCGCAGTTCTCGTAGACGGGCTCGTCCACCTTCAGGCCCACGTTGTCATACACATGTCTGTCAGGGAGGCAGGCGGGCGGGGTCAGTGAGACCACAACTACGGGAGTCAGGTGGCTGAGCGGTGAGGGAAGCGGACTAGTAATCAGAAGGTTGCCAGTTCAATTCCCGGCCGTGCCAAATGACGTTGTGTCCTTGGGCAAGGCACTTCACCCTACTTGCCTCGGGGGGAATGTCCCTATTTAACATTTATTCATTTAGCAGACGCTTTTATCCAAAGCGACTTCCAAGAGAGAGCTTTACAAAGGTGCATAGGTCACTGATCATAACAACGAGAACCAAAACATTGCGGGTCCCCAAAACATGAAGCATACATTGTGAAAACGAAATAAGTCCCAAAGGGAAGAACCATGAGAGCATGTAGTTAAAAAAATATACAATTAAACAACAAGAACCTCGAAAAGTGCAAGGGTGTACCTGTGTAAAACATTTTTAAAAGCAACAAAAATATATTACACAGCAAGTACAATAGTTCAACTATTACAAGGACACCTAATCTGCTGTTTATGCAGACCGGCTTTTCAATCCAATCTAGGGGGGCCAACAGAATCTCTGAGGCGATCAAGTAATCTTCAGGATTGCAGAGATTTAGGATAAGATTTGACGTTGATAGCTTGAAAGCTTTTTCTTAAAACCCCTCCAACACGTACACACAATGGAGCGGATCAGAGGAGGAGAGGGATACCTGTCACATATGTCCCTGCAGTTAGGGTGTCTCTCCAGGGAGCTGCTTCGTGTCAGCTGGGCGGCGGGGTCTTCTGGGGCCTGGAGGGGGGGGGCCTCCTGTAGAGAAGTGGCCCGAAGCAGAGGCAGGCTGGCGGGGGAGAGGAGCGACGTGTGACCCTCCTCACCCTGGACCTTCTCTGACGAGCGATCCTCTGCCTCCCCTGCATCCACTTCCACCTCTATCATCTCCGCCTCCCTGCCCTCGCCTTGCTTCCTCTCCTCCTCCTCTGGCTCCTCCTCCTCCTCCTCTGGCTCCTCCTCCTCCTCCTCCCTCTCATCCAGCACCCAGGCTTCCCCAGACTGGCCCTCCCCAGGTTTACGTTCAGCATCCTGGATCGCCTTCTGGTACAGCTCAGAGAAACTCCTGGAGGCAGAAGACAAAATCAAAATAATAATAATGAATACATGATTATTATTATTATTATTATCCATAAAGAAGATGTTTTCATCCAAAGCAATATACAAGGGTGGGGTGGGGTGGATTTTAATAAACAAACTATTGATTTGAAGTCAAATGCTCCACCACTAAGCTACACATATTACATAATAATGCATTCATTTACGCTTTCATCCAAAGCAATTTACAGCGGGGATTGGAACTTGCGACCTCTTGAACTGCAGTGAATTTCTCTACCTCTGAGCTCTCCCCCATCCTCTGGAACCGTGCTGTGTGTGTCTGTTCCTCCAGTGCGTTATGGCTCTGTTTTAGCATTCGTCAGTATCACGCTGCTTTTATATAACAAGAAAACCTCCCTGTGCTCCGAGGATGACAAAGCGTTGTTCCTGGCTGTGAGAAACGACAGTCTGGCTGACAGTCCGTACGCTGTGCTGTTGTTGTGGCTGTACGTTCCAGTCAAAACCGAATCTACTAATGAGCGGGTTGTTTTTAATAGGCTGGTAGCTGGCCGTGGTCAGCCTTGTGTTTGTGAGCGAGCTTACGGACCGGGAATACTCTTGACTTACTACTACTTGACTTCATCAAGTGGTCGCAAGTTCAAATCCCACCTGTATGGTATGCTGTTCTGGATAAAAGTGTCTGCTGAATGGAAACTTTATTATTATTTAAAAGGCTTCATGCGCAGCCCCCATCTGGCTGACATTAGGAGGATCTAGGCCTGATGCTACTACAGTGACCTAGTCCTGAGTCATTAGAGACCATTAGAGGAATTGATTGGTGGTGAGCCATCTGGTGTGACACAGTCTAGGACTCACCAGAAACAATCGAGTAAGCTGTGACCTCAGAACGGCGCCCTCCCAATTCATTTGTTCCCCTCCTCTCCCCTCCTCCCCCCTCCTCACCGCTCCTCCCCCCTCCACACCCCTCCTCCCCCCTCCTCCCCCTCCTCCCCCCTCCTCCCCCCTCCTCCCCCCTCCTCACCCCTTCTCCCCCCTCCTCCCCCCTCCTCACCCCTTCTCCCCTGCTAAGCTCTTACCCCCTCATCAGCATTACCAGTCAGACAGCTCACTCTGCTTTACGACCCCGACCCTGTGTCCCTCGCGCTCTCCTTCTCCTCCCTCCCTCCCTGTCTCCTTCCCTGTCCTCTCCCCCTCTCCTCTGTCCTCTCCCCCTCTCCTTCTTCATCCTCCTCCTACCTCTTCATCTTCCCCACCCCTCCCTGGAGTCCTGTATTCTCATCCATCTCTCACCCCCCCCTCCTTAACCCTCCTTCCCTCCCCCCCAACACTAACCCTCACTCCCCCCCCCCCCTCCTCTTTATCACTCTCTCAACTCTCCTTCCCTCCCCCCAACACTAACCCTCACTCCCCTACCCGTCCATCTCTCATCCCCACCCCATTCTCCTATCCTCTCTCTCCCCTCCCTCCTCTCCCCTCCAACCTCCCCAAACTCTAACGATCTCTCCCTACCCGTCAATCCATCTCTCACCCCCCCCTCTCACCCCCCCTCTCTCACCCCCCCCCCCCTCTCACCCCCCCCCCCCTCCTGACCTGCGAGGTTTTCCGTTCTCATCCGGGGGGATGACGGTGATGTGGATCTTGTGAGCGGTGCGCAGCAGACGCGCCCTCTCGTCGGGGCCGAGGTGGACCAGGCCCTGGCCGCACAGCCGCACCACGCGGGCGCCCAGCTGCAGCCCGCCGCTCTCCGCATAGCCGAAGCGCTGCAGCTCCGTCACGAAGCCCTCCTCGCTCATCAGGAAGCCCGGCTGGCCCACGCCGTCCCGCAGGGGCGTGACCTCGCGCGC